>NC_050177.1:42246303-42441303 GCF_008315115.2 Sander lucioperca
ATAACCAGAGACCTTTCTTTTTCCGCACCTTTATGTGCAGGTTTCTGCAAATCTGTGTCTCTTCTGTGAAGGAATTCTTTATCATTAATAATTCATGTAATTTATAACATTTGTGTTAGTAATGCATTTAATGTGTTGTATTAGGCTAAGTGTGTTAGCGTTCTCAGCAGCACTCTTCGCAGCATATATAGAAAGCAGTGCTTCTTTAAACACAGTTCATTTTAATGCTCAAATGGGATTCTCAGCGTGTTTGAACAATAGCTCTCAGACTGACGTGCTGAGCTATGAGCCTGATACAGTGTGTGACTGCTGTATGCACTGTTTTCAGAATAGTTTGCAGTGGTAATGCTGGGAAACAGTGGAGTACAGAGGTTCCTCCATTTACAACTTGACTCACTCCCAACTTGAAAAATACTGACGCTTGGGCAGTGTCTCTCAGCATCAGATACGATGCAAAAAGCACCCTTCAGTGTCTGTATGGAGCTCACCGGGCAGAGCAGCAGCTTGACCGCGGCGCTGTAAGATGACGTAGTATTAAGAGAACGGTAGCGAGTAGTATGAAAGAACGAAATGCCGCGTAAGGAGGTTTGTTGAGGTGGTGGATGGGTTAAACAACACAGGACTTTTACCCAGGAGACCAGGGTTCATGTCCCATTTCATGTCCCGCGTGGCACAGAAATTACATTTTATAGCCCCACCCACCACCTTTTCTAAACCTAACTGTCCCGTTCTTGTGCTGCATGTCAGTCAGTACGTCCCAACCCAGAGCGTCAAAAGTGACGTCAAGAGGCCCGACGCTAAAGGAGACTTTTAGCGTGAATAGCAAATGCCAAAGGACGCATTTTTAGCATTAATAACAAATGCCAAAGGACGCATTTTTAGCGTGAATAACAAACACCAAAGGACGCACTTTTAGCGTGAATAACAAACGCCAAAGGACGCATTTTTAGCGTGAATAACAAACACCAAAGGACGCACTTTTAGCGTGAATAACAAACGCCAAAGGCCAAGAGTCCCGATGCCAGAGGAGACTTTTAGCATGAATAACACACGCCGAAGGCACATGACCAAGCGTCTGTATTTTACACAATGGAAGAGTGAGAATGTGTTGGTTTAGTTAACTTCAAATGGAGGTCAAAGGTCATTCCTTTTCCACAGTGAACAGTGCTGTCAGATTGAGCTGTTTTTTTTTGTATTGCCTTATCCTCTCAAAGGCTACACTGTGTTTTTGCAGCAGTGTTCTTAATGCAGCTCATCTATTATGCATGAACTAGAGCAAGAGTAAAATGATTTCAGTCGATTGAAGAATCAAAAAGAGTAAAACAAGAATACAATTTGTTTGATACTTGAAAAATACAATAGATCCGCTAACTTAAGATTCCGAAAATGTTATGGAGTACAGCAGCTGAATCAATCCTAGTGAGTATAATTGTTATTTAATGCAGAGTTCTTTCTGTCGTTAGCCAACACCGGGGTTTGTTTATGAAGGAGCACAGCATGTTAATCAGCGCCGTCTTGATTATGATTGGTGGGGCTGCGGGTAATGCCGTCACAATCACCATTAGCCATTTGCTTTATCATTACAGAGAGGCTTCAAATAGCTTTTCTGCACGATGTTTTAGGAAAACATCATCAGCCCTGATGGAAGACTAGATTTGCCTAGCCCTAAAGCAAAAAGCTGCGTAGAGATCTACAACATTATAGCTGCAAAAAGAGTCATTCTATTGACATCAATATATTTTACAGTCAGCACCATCCAGACTTTTATTTCCCTCTAGATTTGGGTTGGAGTCCATAATGGCTGGAAGCAGAAGATATAAATTAAACAGACTCTTCCTTGAGATGTCTGCTTTGCTCATATTAATAGCGGGGAGACCTCTCTTTGCCCCAGGCAGTTATACTTGTGTCTGCTTTGCATTCATTTAAGAGCTTCTTTTCTTAGCTCACATATACTGTACGCCTCTATTGATCGGGTGAGTCAAACATATTAGCGCTGATGGATTGCTGTCTCGGTGCTTCACCTGTCACTGGAAACGAGCTGGGTGTCAGTTAGAGGGCGAGGCTGCAGGATCAGCTGCTTGTGCTGCTCGGGTCTCATCCGGCCGACTCATGGGTCACATTGACTCCAAGGACATTTGAGTTGTAGAGAAATCAGGAAGGGAAGCACACTGAAATGTCTACATCAAGTTCAATGAATTACAGTTTTTTTTAGTCGCTATGGTACTATTATCAATAGTAAGGTGCAGTGTTTCAAAACTCTAAGTACAAGACTCCCAACTGATCATACTTGTAAATCATTAAATATTGCATTCAAAGCAACTGATTCTCCTTTCATTTGGCTTGTAAACATCTTTCACTACAAGACCAATGCTTCAATCACTAAGTTTCTGGTGAAATAAATGAGTAAATTTGTTAAGACACCTAAACATATCATAGTACAATTCTTTCAGTTAAGTTATTGTAACAATCACTTAGTCCAAGACCAAACAATGTAGGATACATGTTTCAAAATGACCCTTTGAAGTGCTAAAGATGATCTGTTTTCACATTACAATAGGCAAAAATGTAACTGTACATTACCCATCAAATTCAACAACAAACTATTTCCATAATTCCTATCCTATAATCAGAAAAGTTATCAATGAAGACATCTTCTCCAGTCATCGATTCAACAAACGTTTACTGTATTGCAACATTATGTAAGGTTTTGTCTAATCAAATATTGTAAAAAAACATTGTAACAGAACGGAAAGAAAATTGTTTACTATAAATACTGCAAACGTTTTCTGTAGTACACACTTCAGTAATCTGCATCAATTTGGTCTTTTGGATTTGGCCAATAGTCCACATCACAATGTACAGTATGTTTTCATAGTTCATGCACCTTGTGAAAAATCTTCTTGAATGTTGAATCCAAGGCATTAGTCAGCAGTGATGTCATCACAAGCCTCATCCACACTATTGTTTTGTACACACTGTAATTATCGCAGTGGTTCTTTGTGGCCCTGATAGTTTGAGCACTACTGTAAGTTACCAACACTAAGGTTGTGGGTTCAAATCCCACTGAGGTCACATCAATCTCACACCTTAGGGTGGTGATTCTGAAGTTTAGCATCAGACTATAATAGGCAAAATAAAAAAAACATACATACAGTATATTAGGAAAATGTTTTATTGACTATCAGATATGAACAATGAGTATAGTATTTTAACAATAGAGAAGAAAATCCTATACAAAGTTATGCATACTTTGTATGACCGTAGTGTATTTTATAGTGAAACTGATCGTTCTTGATGGGTTTTTTTTTGTACACAGTCAATGTCTGATGTACTTAGAGTTGTGAAAAGAGGTACTTTTTTGATGGTCTGTTGGTTTATTTGTACTTAAAGTAGTGAAATATTACCACATACTTGTAGGAATAGTACCATAGCATCAGAAAAAAACTGTAAAGGGAAGGTTGTAATAACAGGAAGTGTTGAGGCGGATGTTGCCCTTCAGAGATTCCTTGAAACCCAGTCTCACGGCAGTTTGTGATGGCATCACGAGAAGAATTCTATTAGATCGTGATACCATCACGATATTTTGAAGATTTTCGTGATGCGAGTGACGTTTTTTAAACTAATGTATTTCAGTAGGAAGCATCTTTTGTGATCACAGCAGGATTCTTTCTGCCAGTCAGGCTGCAGCAGAGAAGCTGTATACAACTTTGCTATTATTGGTATTTTTCGCCCAATAACCGCTGTTTTAATCAACATTTATTCACAAGATCTTATCATGGTTTATATGTATTTCTTTTAATGTTATTATTTCGGTCTTATTGCCAGGGAAGCTGGATTGCTTTGTTGTTTATTGATATTTTTAAAACTATAACACTACATCTATCAACATTTATTTAGATGTTATCATGGTATTCATTTCTTTATTTTTCATAATATTATTTCGGTCTTATTACCGGTGAAATATTACAGTATGCTGTAAGACAGAACAGTAGGCTACGATATGAGTCGAGCTGGACGCATTCAAAGCCAATATCCCACAATGCAATGCGGGCATTCATATCAGAGAATCGGACAGCGATCAGCGGATCTTTAACGACAATATCGCTTCAATGTACATATTTAATCAGTGGTTTTGTCACCAGTAACAACACGTTGCTCAGCTTTGTTCCAGTAAGTTATGCACCTGGTCAACTAACTTTAGCAATTCAGATAGCCTGCTGTTACAGACGTGAACTAACCACAGACAGTTGCCTCGTTCATGGACTCATGGCAATGTGACACTGCAGAATGAATATATGGGAATATAGGGGGATATTTTGTGTTATTTTTGGCATTACATTTTTTTTTTTCTGTACAGTTATAGTGGAAACACTGTATATTGTGAGTGAGTGAAAGTGAGCGTGCTCTGATGTCTTCAGAGCAAACCGTGTGTGAAATGTGTTTGTGTATGGTGACAACTTTTCTACATTGGTATAGGATTTAAAAACTGGTCTGGTGTCTTTCAGGCTTTGTGTGTGTATATGTGTGTGTGTGTGTTTGTGTGTGTGTGTGTGTGTGTGTGTGTGTGGCTGCTGCTGACGGCTGTACACAGGAGGAGAGGCTATCAGCCTCATTCCTAATGTCTCAGGGTTTTATTAATCCAAATAGGTGGCACCTTACGCCGAGCCATCACTCAGCCGGCTCTCAGGAAGCTTTCCATTAGGACAGTGAAATCCCCGCTCGGCCCTCAGCTGACATGTTAGTTCAATTTACTCTCTCAAGGTCACATCATTTCAATTGGCCTCCAGAGAGACTGTGTGACAGCTGCACGCTCTCTGGAGGCCACACACACACACACACACACACACACACACACACACACACACACACACGGACTGACTGATGCTGAGGCAGTGATGAAGGAGACGCCGATATCTGGTGTTTATCCATCACCCCAGTGTTGATGAGTTTATGCTGACTAAACCTGCCATTCTTGTCTCTGGCTGGATCTCACTTCCCTTATTTGATAGCTCCTCGCTTGAACAGAAAGTTGTTCTGGCCCTGGAGGGATCTCTAAAGGAGTTATGAGCGAGGATACTGAGAGCAGCCTTCCCGGAAGCCGTGCAGCAGAAGGCGTTGCTAACTCCGCCCAAACAGCTGACAAATTCACGTGACGCTTCAGAGGAAAGGATGTCTCACCCCTTTAAAAACACATTTGCTCGTTTCCTCTCTCCTCGCATGATTTCCTTGCGTCTCTCCCATTTTTCCTTGGCGGGACGGAGGAAGGGAAACAGGGATGCAATGAAGAACCTGGGATGCAGCCCATGTCTCTTAAAGGGATACTTCACTGATTAGCATTAAGCTTTGTATCAGTAGAAACCCGGTAGTATTTTCGAATGACCGTGCTTCCCTCCCTCATGTCCCCGTGAGACTAGATTTCTCTGTATTGTAGGTCTGGAAAAAATGCAAAAATCGTAATTTAGCGTCATCTGAGGCATTTTTGCCCAGAGGCTATGGACTACAGCCAGCTAGTTCTGCATGTTTTCAACCCGCCCATAGGGGGTGGGACTGTTAGCTAGGTGGAAAGCTAACGCTAGCCGGCCTACCTGTCCCATCCATCCTGCTTGCAAGTGTCTGCTCTTTAGACAACAAACTGGACTATATCCAACTCTTGTGTTTTTGTTTTTGTGGAAACATGGCTGAACAACAGTGTACCGGACTCCGCTATCCAGCTACCAGGCCTGCTAGCCTTCCGAGCAGATGCTGCTCTGTCGGGTAAGACTCGTGGAGGTGGGCTGTGTTAACATGGACACGGACTGGTGCAGAAATGGGGTGCTTTTATCCAACTACTGCTAACCGCTGATGGAGTTTGTGACTGTTAAATGCCGACCATTCTACATTCCACGCAAATTCACGGCTATGTTTATACTCTGTGTTTACATCCCACCAAGCGCTAATGCTGAACTTTACGGAGCCTATAATGTGTGTTTACCAAATGTAGCCTGTTTCGTATGTCTTTTTTATATAATGTCATTTTTATATATTTTAAATGTGTAACACCACTTGAGGCACGGTGAAACGTTTCGTGTATATGGTTGAAATGACAATAAAACACACTTGACTTGACTGCCTCGCTGTCTTTAACCGGTAGGCGTGGCTTGGGAATGGACTCGTAGGGAAGCGAAGCAAGTGCATTCTGGGAGTTGTTGTCTTTCGTCCACATGAGCCAAAAATATATTTTCTGGCTTTTCTCGGTCTAGAAGGCACCAACTTCTAAAAAAAATTCACATTTCTACTACATAAATGACCCAATTTAATACATATTCATCTTTCCAGCGGTGAAATATCCCTTTAATGAGTGGCCTCCTGTTGTATCTCACAGACTCAACAAGTGGTGACAGCAGGGCCACAGTGTAGATAACTCTAACAGGCCTCAGACTGGACTACAACACGAGATGTTTTCTGAGATGACATTGAAAGGTTTTCTTCATGTTACTGCCAGAATGTGGGAGCCCTTGTACAAATGGGCTCATCTAGACACAATTTGAATTTCTGCTTATATTACATCAGATTTGAATTAGTTTATGTGCCTTGGAACCTGACTTGACTTAGTACTTTGATGACTTCAAATATCCCCGGCTCCTAGAAATGCTGTTTATATCCTTCTAATTTGCAACAGAATATATGTTTTGTAAGAAAGGTAAGGTTGCCTGGAATACGTTTTTTAATCAACACAATGAGGAACATCACTATTCATAATCTGACAAGTTATAAAATGTCGACCCTGAAAGGATCTGCGAGCTTTCACTGACAGCTTATTGTGTGAATGCTGATTCATGCTGATAATAGCAGCTTTCACAGTATTGTTATCCAATTCTTTATTCTTCAACTTTCTTTGGTCGCCTGTAACTTCTGCATACGTTCAGCTACAAAAAACATTCAAATATCAAAATCTTCAGCTCTTTAAGCACATGATGGGTATTCTTCAACATTTGTTCTGCTAGTTATACTTTTTAAAATATTAAGCTTTTTAACAAATGTTTTTTTTTACAATTAAAGTCAATGAGAGCAGGCTTCAAATCCTTTCAGCCATTACGCAATAGGACTTATACATTTTGCTCAGCGAGCATCCAAATGACAACAGTCCCAAATCTTCCTCCATTCGCTGCCCATGTTAAACATCCTTGACATTTCCACGCAAAGGCACAGCAAACCACTTTTTTGAATCGCTGATATGCCCACAGTTTTAAATTTTTCCACATACATTTTATGTTCCCAAAGGATTTGCAGCGCTGAAGATGAGGTCATTTCACTTATGCCACCTATAATTTAGGCTCTCTGAGCCTTTCTTTCACAGGTCGCTCTCAGTGTCCATAATGGCAGCAGTCTGACACAGGTGATAGGTCGTTAGCTGATTACAAACACCAGAGATCAAAGCAATCTCCTCTGTGTTTACAAACATGGCCACTGATTAGTTAGCATTGCACAGCATTTTCGGCAGACAGTCAAATTGCAACTACAGACAGTAAAATGTTGTTCGCTTGCCACTGTTGTAACCAGGGTTCGAATTACGTGGGAGCCAGTGGGAGCTGAGCTCCCATAGAGAGAGGATGAGCTCCCATGAAAGCAGTAAAATCATACACCTGTGGGGGTCTCTAAAAATCATCAGCACCATTATTTAAATCACAAATAAAGTACTTTTCCCAAACACACGGAGCTCTGAAGCAGACCTGTGCGTCGCTTAGTGTCACTCTTGCTGTAAAAATAGAGATGAGCAGCGCGCCTTCCGTCCATAGTCTGTGCAACTTCAGGTTTATAATGGACGCACTCTGCTGTCGACATGCTGCGGCAGATGTCACATTTGTGCTCCGTATAATTCTGCTGTAGTTTTGGTGTTCCACCTCCGATGTAGAGCAGCATACAGCCACTTCCCTAAATTTTGTCTCATTCAAAGACCAGAGTCTCAAACGGGGCTCTGAGTCTGTCAGGAGGGCTGAGATCTACCGTATCAGTAGAGCAATCACGTAATGCACAGCAGGCTATGGTGCAGGTGGATTATTTTCTGAAATATATTGACTTTATCCTTGTAATAGCCTATTATCACTTTATTTTTCTCAAAGTATCACGACTCCTCCAAATCACAGAGAGCACAGATGGGATATATTTTGAATGTGCACAAAGTTTTGAACATGAGCAGTAATCTAGCTCAAACACATCTGAAATATTACAGTCCAGGGCTTTATTAATCCATTAAAATGAATTCATGTATCATTTAGGTGAATAATTGTCATATGCACATTTAAGGAGGTTACTTCCTCAACAAAAGACACAAAAGAGGAGGGAGGAGTAAATGATGCCTAGGCTACATGTGTGCTGACTCAGATATAATTAGAAAAGTCGAGAATAAATAGTAATACAGAATGCCTGAGAGCCTTATTGTAATATATTCCATTATGTTTTTATATTTGGATTGTAATCTATGTTTCCCTTTACATAAAGATATTTCCAGCATACATTGATTCAGAAAAAGGTAAATAGGTGCATACAAATTCACCAGAATGCAGGAAATTAAATGTTTAATGCTCAAAATTTGCTGCTCATAGACCCCCACAAAGATGAAATCTGCCTTTTTAGTCTTAAGTGCTGAGAATTCATGAAATGTACTCCTACTTTCAAACTTAAGTACAAAAGCAATTTCTTAAAGCTAAGAATCACTCTTACTCTCCCAGTTATTTAAGACAGCTCGAGAGGTCTCTAAAGTGGTTAGGAGATGCCAGTAGGGGCTTGTGATGCAACTGAGATTCTTTTTTGGGGCATTTCCGCCTTTAATGGATAGGACAGCTATGAAAGGGGGGAGAGAGAGAGGGGGAAGATATGCAGGAAATCGTCACAGGTCAGACTCGAACCCTGGACCCTCTGCATCGAGGCATAAACCTCTATATACGTGCGCTGCACTACCAACTGAGCTATCCTGGCCAACTGAGATGCTTGATAACTAACTTCTAAGCGCAGCTTGGAGCCAATCATTTTTTTACTCTTAAGTCAATTCTTAGCAGTGTTCTTGTGAGTAATTCTTAGAGGCTTGACAAATACGGGCCCTGGTGTGTTAACTTTATTACTGTTACATTTAGGCAAAGCCAGTGATTGCCAAATGAAGCTCCATGAAGCTCTGTGAACCATGTTCTTGGAATGGCAATTCAGTGTGCTTTCAAACCTTTGTTGAACAGAGAGCGCCATCTAGTGGGCTCAGAAAATGAAGAAAATGGTTCACAAAGCTCACTGAGCTCACTAGATGGCGCTCTCTGTTCAACAAAGGGTTGAAAACACACTGAATTGCCATTTCTTTAACCTAGTGATGATCAAATGAAGCTTCGGGCACCACTGTCTTTATTTTCTGAGCTCACTAGATGGAGCTCTCTGTTCAAAGAAAAAGGTTAAAGAAATGGCAATTCATAAATATTAAATATGTTATATTTTGGAAGGATGAACATTGTCCTCAGTCTTAACTGTTGTCATTCATTGGTCCTAGCCTTAGAATTAAACTGCATTTAACTACGGTGGTTTTAATTTGTACTAGATTGATCTCTTGCATTGTCTTCCTCACCGTGCAGAAAAGAAAATGCAAGGATCATTATTAGCTATGGTTAGATTCATCTCATTGCACTCACTACTCACACTCACTATAAAGTCTTCATCACTCTACTGTACCCTGAAAGGCTAGATGCAGAGAGCACCTGGTGATTTAATGGAGCAGATATTGGAGTCAAGAGGAGCTCTACCTCTCTCTGAAGATTTCCGGTTCAATATTGCTTTAGGGAATACTGGTCAGCCCAAATCCCTTTGGGTCCCCCCGGGGCACTCCCAGCGAATAGGTTGGGCTAGATTAATGAGCTTTAAAGCGGATCTTCGACTTGTGGCAGTGTTTGGCTTTTTGAGCGGAGTGTGACCAGCTGACTCTCCCCTGAGACCTCCAGTCGGCTCAGTGCACTCTTTAATTAAAGGGAATCATTGCACAGCGGACGGATCCAAAGGGCTTTACTTAATACTTTAAACACAGCTCAATAACACTGGCTGGATTTCAAGCAGAGCTCCTGAAAAGTCTCCAGGTGGGACAAACATGAATGGGGGTCCACCTCACACATGTAACACTTAAACTGTAAATGTTTTTCTTATTATTTGAGTTCATTTTGATAAGTATTGTATAGTTTTTTGGCTCATTACGGATTACTCAGTACGGAGTTCGTGTGGTGTGTGTGTGTGTGTGTGTTTTTAGCTGTCATTTTGTAATGATTTTTTCTTGTCCAGAAATGCAGTAAATAAGCTCCATTAAAAGTCTGGACCATGCATTTTTTATCCCTGGCTATGGCCCTTAGAGGTGATGTAAATTCCAGTATTCTGGTGCCTTTTAACAGTTGGTTCGATACTTATATCTGGCTATACTTGTGTGTAATAGTCGACATTCCACCTTCTTTTCCCATCTCTCTCTCAAACCACAGCACACTCACATTTTGATGTTATGGGTCTCATTTCATTTTATATGCAAAGAAACTGGTTGCTAAACTTTTCTGACTTAACTGTTAGCTTGTTTACAACCTGTCTGAACGCCTGAATGCTGTTCCTTGCCCTGTTGAATCTAAATTAGCAATACTGCAGTTTTCTGAAATAAGTACAATCATAACATGGAATGATAGAACAGATGGCAAGAGCAGTTACAGAAATGTCCATATAGATTTTTGTGATGTTCATACTGTATGGTTTGAAAAGGAACCATAGAAATAATATACGTAGCATCCGTGACGTCACCCATTGATTTGTGGACTGCCGTTTTGAAGCCTCGAGTTTGGCGATATGGGATTCGCCATCTTGTTTTTTTTTTTGCGAGAGGGTGGAGTTGGGTAGTATGACGCGACCAAGCTAGTGTTGTTTATGGTTGCAATGGCGCTGAGCTAAGCTTAACGCTAAAGGGAAAAAGTTGCATGTACGGTACTGTACTGTTCTGTTATTTTTACAGTCGATATAAAGAACTGACAAGAGATCCTACAGATATAGGTGTCACATCAGAATGTTTATGGGTTGAAGATTTATTTTTGATCTTTGTTAATCTGATGGGTTGTTTTGAAAGGACCAGGACCTATTTAATTATTTAGGTTGAAGGACTTTTACTTTTTTATCCCAAAATGGCTTTCAAAAACCTTATTGTTCTGATTGTTCTCTGGTGTGTAAACCAGTGTCAGAACAGCCTAACCTCTAGTACAGTTCAATCAAGTGACACTATGATTGCTACTGCAAAAGCTATTAACTCAATTCCCCTGATATGTGCTGGAGATCCAGCAGTTGACTCAAAGCTTTGGCCAGTGACTTGTGACAGGCTGAGGTAGGAGGGTTAGTCTGTTGAAAACTCAGCAGGGTTAAGTAGCTGCGGGAGGGTAAGAGTGCCATAACACAGCAGCCCCTCCAGAAGTTGCTCCGTCTGTTAATCCCAGTGCAACAAGGAAATGCCAGCGTACATACAGAACTTTGATCTAAGCAGCCAAAGACTTTCTGACATTTTCAAAATCCCCGCAACATTACCTTTTTAGCAAGCATAATCCTATATATATATGAGCTCATGAACAGTCGGGTCCAATACGGCATCTGTAGAGATATCAAACATCTGTTTTCATTTTGATTTATATTGTAATCTCAAACAAAACCGTACTACCAATATATAAAAGAGTTTTTAAATGAAATGACAAACATTTAGGATGACTGTTCAGAAGTCTCCAGAATGTTTGGTTTTGTAGTTGTTGAATCTGCCCACACAAATCTGCCAGATCTGCCATTGAATGCCTGAATGAAGGCGAATCCCCTCTGAAGGCCGAGCAGGTCGGCGGTGAAGGCGAATCCCCTCAGAAGGCCGGCGGCAAAGGCGAAACCCCTCTGAAGGCCGAGCAGGTCGGCGGCGAAGATGAATCCCCTCTGGATACCGTCGGCGAAGGCGAAACCCCTCTGGAAGCCGGCGGCGAAGGCAAAACCCCTCTGGAGGCTGTCCGCGAAGGCGAATCCCTTCTGAAGACCGGCAGCGAAGGTGAATCCCTTCTGAAGACTGGCAGCGAAGGCGAATCCCTTCTGAAGGCCGGCGGCGAAGGCGAATCCCTTCTGAAGGCTGGCGGCGAAGGCAAATTCCCTCAGGAGGCCGTCCGCGAAGGCGAAACCCCTCTGGAGGCCGATCCGATCACCGACAAAACATGGGGAGCAGGAGTCGGCCGTACCACCGACAAAACACTGGGGACAGGAGTCTCTGGGAAGCTGGGCACCGGCAAAGTCTTTGAGGCGCCACACGGCACAGTCTCTGGAATGCCTGACAACGGCACAGTCTCATGGTCATCCGTAAACGAACATTCAGGGAGAGCGGTCGATGTAGACTCTGGGAGGTCAGTCGCCGTAGACTCTGGGAGATCAGTCGACGTAGACCCTGGACGACTGCAAGACTCTAGAAGAGCGGTCATCGAAGACTCTGGGCGGCTGGACGTCAGCCGGGATCCAGGGAGACTGCTAGCCAGCCAAGGTTCAGAGCGACTGCTAGCCAGCCAAGGATCACGGAAGCTGCTAGCCAGCCAAGGTTTGGGGAGGCTGCTAGTCAGCCGAGGTTCGGAGAGGCTGCTAACCAGCCGGGATTCAGGGGAGTAGCTAGCCAGCCGGGATTCTGGGAGGCTGCTAGCCACCCGGGATTCTGGGAAGCTGCTAGCCAGCCGGGACTCTGGGGCACTGAATAGCTCGGGCACACAGGATAGCCTGGAAACACTAGAAGGCTCAGGGACACTAGAAGACTCGGGGATACTAGGAAGCTTGGGGACACTAGAAAATTCAGAAACACTAGTCAACTCTGGCTCAGGACCGCTGGACAGCACGGGCTCGGGGCCGCTGGATAGCACAGGCGCGGGGCCGCTGGACAGCATGGGCTCGGGGCCGCTGAACAGCACGGGCTCGGGGCCGCTGGATAGCACGGGCTCGGGCTCGCTGCACAACACCGAGGGCGCCGGTACGCTGCACAACACCGAGGGCTCCGGTCCATGTTGACCCTTACTCCGTCTATGGCCTCCTCGAGTTCCAGGGAATATAGCCAGGCGGGTCCCTACAAAAGATCTTCGTTGGATACATACTGGAGTCGGCTGAGTCCATCTTGGCCAGATTGTACTGTCACGGGTACAATGTCTGACTCAAATGCTCGACTCAACTCGGAGTAGAAGGAAAGTCTGTTTATTGTTTAATCGGTACAAATCCAGTAGGCTGAAGGGCCCTTAGATTCCACAGCCATGTCGGTGAAGCTGCACAGTGGTGCTCTGAGCTACATGCTGTAGTCTGCATGCTTGCTTGCTCGCATTGACAATGCTAACATGCTGATGCTAAGGACACTATAGGTACCATGTTTACCATATATAACACCACGTTGCATCGGACGCTCTCTGTCCACACTGAATCCGTTAAATAAGCACTGAACGTGTAGAAAGAGGGGTAAAACATGCTCCTGAAAAGCAACTACATTTCCCTTGCACCAGCTGTTTCCCAATGTGGTTAACAAAGAAGGAGTTTGTGCCATTACTTCACATACCGTCACCCCTGCCACACATATACGCACACACACACACACACATACACGCAAGTAGCCGTGCGCCAGACACACTCATTTACTCCAAGACGCCTCTGAAATCACCCTAGCATCTGTATGGAACGCACTGGGCAGGGCAGCAGCAGCTCGACTGCAGCGCTGTACAATGAAGTAGTATGAAGAGAGCGAAAATCAGCATAAAGAGGCAGGTTGGGGTGGTGGATGGGTCAAACAACACAGGACTTTCACCCAGAAGACTGGGGTTCATGTCCTGTTTTTGTCTCAGGTGTCACTTAAACGTACAGTTTGTAATCCCACCCACCATCTTTCCCTTACCTTAACGAAGTGGATTTACCCTGTACGTTGAAAACAGATGCTAAATCGGTACCGACCAAGTGTGTTGAAAAATGACGCCAAAGGGGTAGCCAGAGCGTCAAATATTGCTACGGATGGGATTACATTGGAATTAGTTGAAAGCCCCCTGCATCTAACTAACACGCTAAAAGAGACTTTTTGCGTCAGTAACTAACACCAAAGGCACCTGACCAAGCTTTGGTTTTTGACGCGCTGGGAGTGAGACTGTTTTGGGTCTTATCTTATCTGGCCCTGCTTCAACAACACATTTATTTTGGTTTTTGTAGTGAAATGAGGAAGTATCTCGCGACTTGAAAAGGTTGAGAACCACTGCTCTAGGGACCATAAATGGTCTGAATGAAAGCCTGAATGAACTACAGAGTCAGCGACTACAAATCTTTGAGCTGAACTGAATGAAATGATCCAGGATGATCAGTGGAGTGATTTGTAATGCCCACCTCTACAGCAACAAGCGGTCTCGGAAAATAGCAAAGTGGCAGAGGGTTATTTGGATCAGTAACTGTAATGTACAGCGCAGTAATAACTGAATTTCAAATTGTAATCCTGTTCACTACATGTTACTGGAAATAAAATCTGTAACTGGTAACTCGTGAATGTGTTACTGCCCAACACAGGGTTACTACATAGTTATTTCTGTCACTCTCGATGTCTTCAGATAACGTGATCAAAAGCTCAGAGATCAGACCCAGTTGAGCTAAATACCTTCTCTTTTTTTTTTTCTACGTTTTCAGTGGCTGAAGAGAATTTGACCCTTCGGCAGTGTCTGCAGCAAGATATTTGGCTTTTTACCAGATCTGCAGTGAATGTCTTCAGCCTACCTAGTTTTCATTAAAATTCTCCACCTGTACACAGGGATGTGTGGTAGATTTGCAATATCTAGCCTTGGAGGATAATCGTGAAATCCGATTAAGCCTCTTGTGTTTACTGAGACAAAAGCGCAGCCTTACTTAACGCCTCTCCTGTTAGGATTCCTGTGTTTCCTGTATAGCTGTGAAAGATACGGAACTGTTTATTACCTGCTAGCTGCAAGGCCCTCTCTCTGCCATGATAAAGAAATCAAATTTTATTCCAACTGTTCTCGTCAATCAATGGAAATGAAATGGTATTTTTGGAGAAAAAAATTCCACTACATGTATATTGCATCATATGGACATTAATAAGAAATGCCTCATGCCTGGTCAAGGTATGATGCACCCGTCATGCTTTGACATATCAGCATATCAGCACATTCTTGCATGGTCATCGTGCATTGTGACTGCCCTTTTAAGTGCCCATATAATGCATTATGAATGAATATATAAATAATATTACATTAAGCCTGTTACCATATAGCCATCATATACATATACTTATTTTCCTCACTGGAAGTGCTAATGCTGCAGTATTCTGTTGGCTTCACCCTGCTCTTTCTGAATTTGAAATGCCTGAAGTGAGCTCAAATGTCTTAAAACGCTGTTCTATGTAGGAAAGGTGAGAGAAATACAATTCCCTGGCAAGAAATAAGGTGGGGGAGATACCGTAATATATAGCTGCAGGAGAGAAATGTGATTGAGGGTTGGGGTGGTTGGAAGGGCGGGTGCACTTATTTGTGTTAATTTCTTATTTTTAATGTTTTACGCATCCTGGAAAACATTAGCCCTGATCCTGACCAAATGCATTGCCTTACCAGAATGAATGTGCTCTGTACAAAATAAAAAAAGATTTACCCATTTGGTAATGTTCAAAATGCAAAGAGAGCCTACAGGGAGCATAAAGACCCTAATTAATCTGCATTAGTTAGATTATATTATTTCTGGTGTACACATGGACAGTTTAGCCTAATGCTAGAACTAGAGGGAAGGCCAAATCCACCAAAAGTATTAGGATTCATCATCTTTGCCAGTATGGACAGAAGGAACTTACTTATTTATGTTCACACTGCTCTACAATAACATTTGCACAAATGTTGCTTTAGCAACACAATCTTTTAACCCAATCTTACTTTTAAAACTTATCTTACTTCTACCTTAACTTTTTATTTCTTGCATTGTAGCTATGCAGGGTCTAGAGGGGGAGTCCGAGGTGACACCCGCCCCCCCTGAAATATGATTGCCCCCCCCCCCCCCCGGTGCCCTCCAATCCATTGGGCTAGAGTGCTATCAATCTGACAAATTTGATTTCCATTGGATCTTAGTACTGTCACTTTGCTGCCTGTTTTGCCAATTGCTACCTTTCCATTTGATAAATGGATATATACTTTAGAAGTAGAAACATATTAAACTCACTGTAGAGCACCTGTTGCTGTTTCCTATTATCTGAAAACTGTGTACAGCAATGTTTTCTTTGTTGAAGTTTGAGGCAAGTTTATTGTAAGTGTATTGCACTTTATTTTTATACAGTTCTGTGAAAAAAATCTTCCCAGCCCTTGTCACATGCCCAATGAATGTTTGCATGATGACTATCCAAATTTTTGCCTCAAGAGCCCATAGAAAATGTGTATTGTATTTAGATACCCAATTTGTTGAAATTAAAAGTGAAATTAATAATAAAAGGTTTATTTAGCAAAATTACATTGTGTTCCATCCTATCCAATATTTCCTATTCATAGCAGATTTTCTGTGCTGTATTCTGATAAAATCCTAAAAAAATGTTGTGATCAACTTTTTATTAGCACCATTTATATCGTTCAGACATAGAAAACAAATTCCACAATGTATGACAGGTAATGTCAGATGGTGCACAGAACAAAGAAACACACATTGCACAAAAACAAAAACCCTCTCCCACCCTCTACGGTCTCAAGGAAAACAAAACAAACAAACAGAAATCACGTCTTGCCTAATCACTCTCCTCTAGTTCTTGTGGGGTTGAGGTCATTAAGTCTGATATTTGTGCTTCTGTGCTTTCCCATAGGCTGATAGTTGATGATTTGGCTTTGTTCATCCTTGCTGTAGAGAGCTCAAGCATAACTATGTCTAGAAAATACGCTAACCACTGTTTTATACAAAGCGAGTGAGGGGGGAGCCAGTGTTGAGCTATCATTTTCTTGGTTGAGGTTGAGCCGGCTAGCCAAATTTTCCTCTGTCTCCCAAGCAGGTGTAATGTGTGAGTTGTCATTGAGTAACAAAACAATCGGGTCAGTAGGAATTCGACATCCTATCACATCAGATATTATTGATGTTGTTTTATTCCAGAACTCATGCACATGTTCACACTCCCAGACCATATGCAGGAAAGTTCCAGTTTGTTCAGGTTGACAGAACGTACAATAAGGAGTGGGAATGGTTTTAGAGACGTATCTTCTCTGAGGAGTCCAATATGTCCTATAACATCTGTTGAAGTGGATATACTGGTGATTTGGGTTCTTGGCACAATGGAAAATGTTGTCCCAAACTGTCTCCCAATTAATCGCGTTCCCCTCGGGGCTCAGCTCTCTTTCCCATTTCTTTACTATTGGAAGTTCTCCTATGGATACTTGCATCAGTTTAGCATAAATCTTGGACACTAATCCTCTCACAGGAAAATCAACAAACCATTTAATGACTGGGTGTGCCTCAAGACTGTTTCCCCATGGCACTCCATAACATTTTAAGGCCGATCTTAAGCGAAGTTAAAAGTAAAAGGATGTCCTTGGGACCTCAAAACTAGCTGTCAGGTCGTCAAAACTCAACAAACCTTTCTCATTGAATAGTTGGTCTAAAGTATGAATACCTCTGTCACTCCACTGCTTACAAGCAAAGGCTAGGACATTAAGTGTGTATTGTGCCGTATTGGGGTATTCAAATGCCACTTATTGGTGTAGTGTAGGTGCTCCTCCACCTGTTTAAAGTTGGCCAATGTGTTGGTGATAATAGGACCATAGGTTAGCATACACTTTTTTGGACACACACCTGCAAAGGCAAGGTATTGCAGTATTAGATTCCAGTGAGGTTTTGCTCTATTTCTCTCCATGGAACTGTAGATGAGGGGTCTATCCACACTCTGAGGGCCTGTAGCTGAAAGGCTGATACATTTTAAAGTTGGGGAGGGCCAGGCCTCCCGTGTTTGTGGTACGTTGCAGGGTAGAGTATTTTAGGCTAGGTTGTTTATTGTTCCAAATATACTATCAAATTAAAGTATCAAGTTTCTTCCAGAAATGTATTGGTGGGGGTAAGGAGATAATTGTACTTAAGAAATTCACACGGGGAACTATGTTCATTTTAACAACAGAAATCCTGGACCGTAGTGATGCCGGCAGCACAGACCACTTGGCCAGATCTCTTTGAACATTACTTAATATAGTTTCATAGTTGTCCTGGACCACTCGCTGTAGCGACGCGTGTATGATGATGCTCTAATATGTAATTTTGCTTTGGGTTTGTATTGTAACGCTAATGGCTGTGGTCACATGCCTGTTGTTCAATAAAAGAACATTAGATTTATTCCAGTTAATTTTATAGCCGGAGATTGAGCCAAATTCGTTGAAGATCTTAATAATTTTTGGAATAGAGTCCTCAAGATCAACAACAACAAAATATCATCTGTAAATAATGATTTTGAGCTGCTATTGAATTTAATCTGGACATTACAGATTCTATTTTGCCTTATGGCTTGGGCTAACGGTTCAAGAGAGATTGCAGACAGCATGGGGGAAAGCGGGCATCCCTGTTGAGAGCCCCGCTCGATGGGAAATGGCTGAGAATGCAAGCCATTGGTTGAGACTATGGCAGTGGGATTTGCATATAAAATATGCACCATGTCAATGAATTTGGCCCCCAAGCAGCATGACGCTTTGGTATAAAACCTGATTGGTCGGGGTGGACTAGCTTCTCGATAAAGCGCTCTAGGTGGAGTGCCAAGACTTTGGAATAAAGCTTAATATCAGTCCTGATGAGGCTGATGGGCCTGTAATTTGAGCAATACGTAAGATCTTTGCCCTTTTTGGGTATAACAGAAATTAGCGCAGTGTTGGTTTGTTGATGAAAAGTACCCATCTCTATGGCTATGGTTAAAGCTTGTAAAATGATAGGTCCTAATATGTCAAAATACTGTAGAAGAAGGTGTGATGGAATTCCATCCAACCCTGACATTTTCCCTTTTTTTTAACTGTTTTTAATGCTGATTTAAGTTCCTCTAACATTATAGGTTGACCCAGTTCGTCTGCCTCCTCTGGGTCAAGAAGAGGCAGGTTTAGCTCTTTTAGGAACTCCTGGCACTGTGTCGGATCTGGATTGCAGGAGGACTCATACCTACTCATTATCACACTCCTCACGCACAAAAGGTTTTCCCTCAACACCTATCCCCCTCCCCCCACCTGAGCTAACAATCCGCGAGAAGGATGTATGCCGGCTCCTTCAGAAGCAGAAGATCAAGAAGGCTCCAGGACCTACAGGTTGTTTCATTGGAACTACAGCTTGCACTGCTGTACTTCCAATGAGACAACCTGTAGGGGGGACCGCAAGCTGTAGTTCCAATGAGGCAACCTGTAGGGGGACCGAAGAGGGAAAAGTTACATAGTATGCCTTTAAATAGTCCAGGAATTTAGCTCGTTTGATTGGCCTGTTTAGCCCCCTGATGTTAACTGAAAGGATTGAAAGTTCAGCCATCTTCAAACTTTACACGCATACATGTCTCGCGTAACCTACCGGAATTCACTGATAAATGTGTAGCACAGGATGAACTGTTAGATCTGAGCAAAGTGTGGTAAAAACTAATAATAAATTCGCAGATTTGCCACTTTGTGATGCGAGAGAGCACATATGTGAAGTTGCAGTGACAGATTCGAGAGGTTGTAATCACTGAGTTGTGGTTGTGATGGTAAATGAACCAGAGTAAAAAAAAAAGTATACGAGTAAATGTTGCATTATAAGTTTGCAGCTGTCATTGTGTTCATGTAAATATCAATCTACACATTTGTGAATATTTTTTCTGTAACTTCACATTCAGAATACAGGTGTGTGAACATTTTCTACAAGTGCAAATTTCAACTTACAAGTTCAGATTTTTTTTACAAGCTCTCATGTTTTTTTTCTTTGTATGACTTCAAATTCAGATCACATGTGTGTGAATATTTTTTACAAGTGCAAATTTTATTTTTACAAGTGCAAATTCAATTTTCACAAGTGCAAATTTTAACATACAAGCTCAGATTTTTTGTTCTGCAAGTTCTCACATTGTATTCTACAAGCTCTCTCTTTTTGCACCATATTTACCTTCATACATATCAAGTAGTCCAATCACTAAGTGATGTAGTTGTAGAGCTTCATTACTGTGGCAGTTAGTGAATATTAATTCCAGGCTATCACGATATCTACTGGTAAACATAGAATGTCTTTTCACCAGAACAATAGCAATGATGCTGTCAGGAAAATGGATAATTTGTCTGCCAATGAGAGAAAATGAGTGAGCCCTTTTCTGTTTTGGGAAAGGAAGTTGTTAAAGGAACAAACTTTTGATGGTCCAAAAGTGCAACACAGCAGTTTAAAAACTGAAAAGTCCCAGCTGTCTCACAGCTTCCATCCACACAACTGGCTCTATTATGAATCAGGAGATGGTCTTTAACCATCACTGAGGGTATAGTTAGTTTATAACAGACATTGGTCGTCCATTTGTCTACGGTTTAATCTTAACAACTATGCCAATGAAATTCAATTTGATAAAGATGTTCAAGGTCCAAAGTGGATTATATTTGTGAACTTTACTATGTTACTACGTTGAACAGTGGGTGCAAAAGTTGGAATAGAAGCCTGCAAACCTTTGATTTGCTATCTGCTTAGGCAGATTAATGTGCCCAGATGGATGAACCCATTGAATTTTCAGACACTTTAGACACTTTCTGAGCACCAACCTCAGTTTGATGAGCACATTTGTATTGCCATGGTGATGAACCCCTTTGCTTTGATTGACCCCATGACTTCTCCTCTACCACATGATCACTTCTTCTTGTTTTTAGAACATATTTTATATGTTATGTGTTATATGTTTATTTCCTCAAATGTATGTATTTTGAGAGTCTGAACATTGTAATGTACCTACAAATACACTTGTTTATGTCACACATGTCATGGTGCTTATTGGTTTCATTATTTAAATTAATAACCCAATTCAAATGGATACATGTTTATTGGGAGGTCCGGACAGACCGTATTGTGAAGTTTAAATTGTTTGTGATGGCTCGAGTCAGTGTGGTTGTTTCGGTGTTTTTTGAAGCTATTCGGCTGATGTTAGTGTAGATGGATTCTTGTCAAAAAAAGCCAGGAGTGTTTCAGGACACTATACTGATGTGGTCGGGCAGCTAGTAATGCATGCAGGCTTTAGATGAGCCAGCAATGTGTGTGGTCCCTGCCAAGACAGAATACTAAGGCGTGGTGTGGATGTCTGAACCTGTCAGTCAGGTGACTAATGAAGCTCCAAGCACAGCTCATGGCCCTGAGCCTGGCCGAAGGACTGTGATGATACTGGATTAGCACATTTTAGAAATAGATGGCTGAAGAATATGACAGAGCACAAAATGTATACACTTTGCATTCAATTCTCCTGGCCATAGCTGTGGACTCAAAATACTTCACTGTGCAAGCGTTTTCTGTTTTCTCTTCACTGTACGCGTATTGCTGAGGTGTGGTGAGCTAATAGAGATGTCTTCGAGATGGGCAGGTGATGGAGTGGAGGAGCCCGCCGTGGCCCATCACTCACAGTAATGCCTCCATTACCTTGGTGTGTGTGTGTGTGTGTGTGTGTGTGTGTGTGTGTGTGTGTGTGTGTGTGTGTATATATGTGTGTTTAAAGCTGTAAGTGTGCCTTATTCTAAAATAGACATGCTCCACAGAGCCTGGAAGGCAGCACTGCAGCCAGACATTTTACAGTTTTTTCCAACTGCCAAAACTATGTCTCCTTTTTTCAAAACTCTACACACAATTCCCAAAACTGCACACACAAAATGCAAAATGCCTCACATCTCCTTCAAAATGAAAGACTGCATTCAAAATACCATAAACATATCTCAAAATTAAGCATTTGCATCAAATGACAAACATTTTTTTCATAATAGTCCATTTTTTGATATACCATGTACACACTGGTGTTCTAAATCTAAAGCTCTTTTGTCTTTCATTGGCTTATATCTACATTTACAATGTTCTAGAGAGAAAGTAATCTGCTGAAAGTGGTTGAAAAGTGCACTGTAAACAACAATGTAATGTTACAGTAAAACAGAAAATATTTATTGGGCAAAACATTACGTTTGTAAGAGTAGCACAGTGTTGTATACAGTAGCATGAAACAAGAAAACAAAAGTACAAACATATGTAAACCAAAGATATCATTTTTAGAATAAAGAGTGTGTGTGTGTGTGTGTGTGTGTGTGTGTGTGTGTGTGTGTGTGTGTGTGTGTGTGTGTGTGTGTGTGTGTGTGTTTGTGCGTGCTTGTGTGTCGGGGCGGGGGGTTGGGGGGGGATTGTATGCACTTTGTGCAAAACAAAGTCTGATTGATTTGTAATGCTGAAATAGTCATTAGATAGTTGCATGCAGTATGGACGCCACATAGACTGTATACAGTCTATGGGACGCCACTGTAAAGCTACTCAAGATGGGCTTCTCTCATGGTTACTCCGTGGTTGATCACATGATGATTAAGTGTGGCCCTGATCTCATCAGAGATGGATCTCCTTCTCCTCTTCTTCCCTCCTGATCCTCCTCCTCCTCCTCCTCCTCCTCGTTGTCGTCCCCTGTCTGTCCCTCCTCCTCCCTTGCTCTCTGTCTATTGTTGGCATCCATTGTTCAAAACAGGTAATCTGACCTTTGACCTATGTATAGGCCTATACTAAAGCAGTGATTGGTTAGTGTTATGACATAATGTGTTTGCAAATGTGAGGAGTGTGTGTGCCCTGGTAAATAAGTGTAGCATTTTGATTGGTTGTGTTTAGAAAAGGAAAGCAAGTCACTTCCTGTTAGATTTTTGTGTCTTAGGTAGAGAACTGTGAAATGTTTTGAAAAAAGTGTTTTATGCAATTGAAAACTGAGTGAAAGGCTGAGAAATAGCTTATGGTTTTGAAGATTTGCTGTGTAATTTTGCACTTTGAGTGAGAGGTTTCACAAATCGTGTGACATGAAAAGATTTTGTGTGTAAGCAGTTGAAAAAAACTGTAACCCTTATTCCACTCTTAAATGTTAACATTGTTGTTTTTTGCCTTTTAAAACCTTTCTATTCATTGGGTAGCAGTTAAATGATGTGTAAATGAGTGGGGAATTAAAATCCTAAAAGGCAGAAAAGAAGAAATTCTCCAGTGTTTGTTATGTTAACCATGGTAACAGTTCTCTCATATCCGAGGGTACACTACACTACAGAAGTGATGTTTCCCCAATATTTATATTTATATAATATTATATATACATATGTTCAAGCCTAAACTTGTAGAAATATGATGCAGTTGATATATAATGGAGAACCATGTAAAAATAAATCAAGTTGTTTGATTTCTTTTTTTTCTCTATTTCTCTGAAATGCTTGCTGATTAAAGACAAATGAAATTACCTTGAAATATTCATGGTCCCCAGAGAATTAACCCTTATGTTGTTGGTTTCTTCCCTGAAGTCAGCATGTACATTATTGTAAAAGGAAAATGCACTGTCAAGCACTGTCATGATAGCATTTAACTAGCATATACTTTATCAGTTTTTCCCAATGAAGGAAAAACCATTTACTGTTCATATTTACATTTTATGTTTACCTGTCTAGTGTATATATATATAAAAACTCTCGTTTTTTTATTGCAAGACAAAAGACCAAACACTAAAGGCCAAAACACAATGCAGCCGAACGGCGAAACAGTGGCCCTTAATATTTTCTATTGACACCACCCACACTGGCAGTGGCTAAGCTATTGGACTCATGTTACTATCATGTTGTCCATATTGTTTTGTATATAATTTAAAAAAAAATATATATATTATTACTATTATTATTAAAATAGTGATTTGTGTTATTTATTTTAACAGATTGGTCCAGCTTTGGGTCCCACCCAGACCCTTATAGGAGGGGGGTGGCCCATTGTGGGTTCTGTGAAAGGCTTTTAGATCAATAAATTTAAATTATCATGATACAACACTAATGTGTTTTTATTTTTTTACAAATGGCTCCATAGTTCAACGAATAATAAAAGAATTAAAATATTTAAAAACATAATAGTTCATGGATTACTTTTTAATCCAACAAATCTATAACTTTAAGAATCTGCAATATGTTGAATACATGTTTAATATCTTTCTCATTCACAAGTGTAAAAAATAGGCTACGTCATATTATTCCAAGGGACATACATGAGGGGTCACCCCAGTTCAAAAGGTCTGGACACGCCACTGCTGCTGATTTTTGTGATTGTGTGACCATTTTATAAGCTGATCAAAATCACACATTAACATGGGTTTCTGATTCCTAATTCATATCCTGTAAATCTTCTTAATCTGGAAAGCACTTTGTGCTTAATGCTTGAAAAGTGCTATATAAATAAAAGTACTCAGTCAGTCTGCATGGAGTGCTGCTCGGTGTAGCGAGTTTGTCCCTCCAGTGCTCTTCAGCTTGGGGATCCAAGTGTACACTAAGACACACCGACCAAAACAGCGTGTCATTTTACAGGATGCTGATGCTTAACAAAAAGAGGGCAAACTCAACAGAAAAGGCAAGAAGTCAAGTTCCGTATTTAAAGGTACAATATGTAACATTTAATAAATACGACCATACCTATGTTATATATTTTTATGAGTTGTGTTTTTACAATATCCCAAATGTTTCCACCAAATTTCAAACCCAGAGAAATCTGTTATTTTATTTTTAGACATGGATCATTTCCTTTAGTTGCCTGTCAGTGGCGTCATATAACCTTTCACCCTCTGGTTACTCGTAACTTCCGTCAGAACACTGGCACCCAGATGATATGTTCAGGAGTAATTATAAATCATACAATGTCACAGAAAAAAATACTCATAACCGTAATACTGCTTTTTTGTGATTGATTACATGCCACTTTGCAACAAAGTAATACAACAGAGACCTTATTTATTGATACATATCAATATCGATCCAGCTTAACGTTACTACAGTGTGCTGGTTGACAAAAAAGTAGCTAACGTTAATGCTAATGCTTGGTGGATAACATTACAAGGTTACAACATCGTTCAACACACTCAAAGTTATTTTTAGTATGATTGTTTTGACCACGGTTAACAGCACTGGGCTAACCCACAACTAAGTTCACTAGTAACGTTAACGTTAGCTGTATAAATAGACGATAAATCTAATGCTAATTTAGCCAGCTAGCACACCCCGGTCTTTCTGCCTCACTCCCCCAGCGCAGAGAAACTCAGTCGGGATGACAGCCGACAACAGCCCCGGGACATATAGCTAGCTAGTTATCGTTAGCTCCCAGTCAGCTAGCAGCCAGCCACTTTCATTACAGCAATCCACCTGGCCAGCACTTAACTCCAGTGCTTGGTGCTTATGACGCTAACGGCAGTTTAATGAAGCGTCGGGAAACAGACCATATCAGACCCAGCACCCGAGTCACAACAGCGGCCATCGTTAGCTACGTCTCCGTTAGCGCTACCGGTGTCCATGCCGAAAATCTCCTCGCTGCCGAATTTCTCCCCCCTTCGCATTTAGCTGTCTTTAAGCTAAATTAACCTGACAAAAGGTGGGTTAAGCACCAAAACGAAAACTTGAGATTACAGAAAAGTGAAGGGGGAGATCATTCCGGGCAGCTGGGAGATGTTTTGCTGCTGCACAACGGCCATCGAACGTCCTCGCCATCCCGGAGATTCCCCCGGCAATACCCACCCACACCCGTCTCTCAGCCTCGTTGAGTAGCTAGCTAGCGTTATAACATACCCCGGCCGCCCGGTGTTGAAAACATCCAAAAGGTGACATTGACATGTGAAATATTTTGTGTTTTAGCTGCTGGCTAATGTTAGCTTGCTGGCTCACTAGCTAACTGGTCAGCTACCAATAAAAATCAAATCAAGAAAAACGTAATTATGTTGGGGAAACTGCAGCTATTTTATTAGAATAACATGAATAAACGTTACTAAACTTCACATAACGCGAATAAACTTGAATGGGTAAACTCGTCCGTGAACAGATGCATTCTAATCAGCGATGGTGTTTAACACTAAAAACTACAACTCTCATAATTTCCCAACGTCATCAAAAGTCTGTGTTTACCATCCATTGTTTTGGTTGAGAGACCCCTATTGGGAGAAAGTTACATATTGTACGTTTAAACCAGGATATTGCATAGCTTTTAAAGTATAAATCCAAATAAAATTATTATTATGATTACTATTATTATAAAGCTCTTTGTTTCGTATCTAAAAAAATCCAAAAGGTTCTTCATATGAGCTTCCCATGCTGTAGGTCATCTCTCAGTCAAGTATTCTCTCCAAATCAATCAGCTTCTCAACTCCAATGTCCCTCTCTATTTGATGTGAAGAGCTCTTTGATCTAGACCACACAACACTGCACAGTTGGACTGCCTTCCATTTCATATTAAGACATAAGTTAAAAAAATAAGAACATATTTTTGTATGAAGTTTGCAAACCTTTTGGTGCTCATGTGACCTCATTTTGACTGTATGTATTAATATATTTTTGTCAGAGGAATACGGAGTATAAAAATAAAATATTCTGCTACTAACTTTTCACCACAAACAAAGTAGACAGAGCTGTTTTTTACTCGCAGGTGTCACCTTGTCTTCTGAGGCTTCATAAAAATCTGAATTATTTATTCAGCCTGTAAGTAATCTACTCTTCTCCTTCCCCTTTCACATTGTCATGGCTTCTCTCCTGTGACTTGTCATTGACGAGGAGGACTGTTGGTTTTCCTTTCACGTTCTTAGTGAGCAAACAGCAGTGTAGCTGTGAACAGCCTTAGTTGTTATATGTAATGCTTAAGTAACTAAACTAACAGTGTTTGACCTAATGTTGTGCTATTTTATGCAGTGGTGTTGGATGGTGATGTTGTAGCTGAGGAAGATTGTTTGGTTTATTGCTTAGTGGATGAGCAGCATGAGGCCAGTTATAGCAACATAGCAACATGCTAGTTATCTAGTAAGCTATGCTGCGCAAAGATTGTTGATGTTTGAACTCAACAGCCAAACAAATACAAATTAATTACAATAAGATCTTAAATGTCTTTATTGATTAGTGACCTTTTCAAATGTTTTTTGAATGATGATAATGTAGATGTTGAGTGTAGTGATGCCGGTAGATTGTTCCAAACAGTCATTATTATATTAGTTTAATGTTTCAAGTCATATTCAGCACCTATTTGTGTCAGCAACTCTGCAGGCAGCGCTATGTCTAAATTTAACATTACATCAGATGTCTCTCTTAGCATGTTTTAAATCTGTGGAATGGAAACAATACTTATATGGTGACATTTGGAGCACTTCAAGGTTTGGTTTGGCATGAAACTCTCTTGGTTGACTCATCAGTACACCTGTGTTCTGTGTTATGGTTCTTCCTCAAATCACAGATCAAAAGTCTGCTGCTACACTGCCCTGGTGCCCCAGAACTCCAGGAGCCCCAAAAGCTCCAGGCCTAGTGTGTAGCAACTGGTTTATGCCAATTAAATTGAAAAATTGTAATAAAATATACACCACTAACACACAATATCATTGACATGACACACTTGGGGCCTGGAGAAAAACCATACACATTGCCCAGAGAGGGGGAGCAGATTAAGGCTGTTTTCACATATTGTCCTCTGAATCAAACTCAGTCCTCTTATAGTGGACGAAAAAATGGAACCAACAGAAAAGGGACATAGTTGTTTTTGTGTTCACATTGTCAGTTTACTTGAAAGAGGTCTCAGTTCTCTTTCTGGTCAGCTTCAGCTCTGATGGGGCCTCAGGGCTAAAATGCATTGGCAAAAGGCAAAAGGGCAAAGCGAACCTGAAGTGTGTTGTGTTCACAATGCACAGATGAAGAGAACCGCAACGTGGACTTGAAGTGAACTGTACTCAGGTTATATTTACACTGCTACGTTTTTGTTTTTTTAGCAGAGTTTTTAGCCAAAAATCGATCTCTGTGCACACAAGTGTTTAAGCTCCATTAGAAGGATTAATCTCCGTCTAAACTAACATGCCCAAACCACATATTTCATCAACATTCTTGTATACAGGGCATGCGCGTACTGGGGTAAACAGGAGCAATCCTCTATACTCGTTGACTACCTGTTGATAGTTGCCATGGTAACGTTTGTAGATTAGTCTTAGTGACTGAGATGTCATGACCCAATCAGGTGGCGAAACATTGGCGTGCCAAGAAATTCCAAATCAAAATGGGATCCGAAGTGTTTCCAAATGTCACAGGTTTAGGGGCTCTGAAACGCCAGAGCAGTGTGAATGCGAGGTGTAAACGTAGCAAAAGATATTCGGTTTTTAAACAAAACGTAGCAATGCAAATGTAGCCTCAGACCACTTCCCGAGGAGGTCTGAGTACAGTTTGTTTGTTTAACAGGCCTTCTTGTCTGTGAGACAGGAACAGAGGCCGAGGACCTGCACCTGCACAGCCTTCCATCCCAATCAGACTCCACAAGCCAGTGCTATGCACTAACAAGCTTATTGAATTAATGTTGAAAAGCAAAGCGGGCCCCAAGCTCTGTAATTATTAATCAAGAGTAATCAGTGGAACATAATTGATTTGGTAATTGTTTTTGCTTTCTTGAGCTAGACCCAAAACTTTGCTGGCATGAATTAAGGACGTTGTCATTGCAGTTGTAGCAGTGCAGTGTTATGTTGTGTGTAAAATGGCTGCTGTTAGTTTGTAAGTGGGATACAGAACGGTTATAATAACACACAATTAAGGGTATGCAATGGTAAAAGACAAAAACATACTTTAAACACAGTAATAACCTACTTAGTAGCCATGAGTGGCTTCTCACTATTTTAAGGCACTCAACTACAGAACAGATATCCAAATATCATCAAACTCTGTGTCTACATTCAGATTATAATATTGAACTCATTTATCAATTTCTTTTTCATGTGAAATCATAGAAAATATATCCAGTAAAAAAAGTAATCCTGTCAGTTCCTTAAATGTATGCATTAAGAACCATAATAATAGTAATAAATATAGATGTGTATGATGTAGAAATTGCTCAGTATTTGAGGGGATACCTGGAATTTACATCAGGTGTCTGAGGTGAAACAGTCTCTGCCTTGCCTTTCTCACCTCTGCGTCAGTATGCAGCGTTCAGGTCAGACCCTCGCTGGGAGTACAGCAGGGGACTTAGAATACAGCCCTGGGGTGCTCCATTGTTTGATTGATTGATATCTTTTATTTTGAACATGTAAATAAAATAAAACATCAGTAAAAAAAAATACTAATAAAAAAGATTGAAAAGATTAAAAAAGAAAGTTAAACAACAAAATATAACTTCATAATTTCCAGTACTTAAAGACATCTATTTACACATGCAAAAAGGAGTAGGAAGAAGTAAAACGTATGTACTCCTACCCCATTATACCCTTTCTACCCTATTAAATGAGTTAGCTACAAAATAATAAGTCTACAGAGATAATAAATCTGTAATTAATGAAAATTATATATTTAGAAGTTCTATTCACATTCGCAGGTTATTAATTACACTGTGTTTCTCTGTACCTCTGGAATACATTTTTTTTTTTTTCTCTTTTTTAAACATATTTTTGAATTGGACTATGTTTAGACATTGCTTTAATTCATTATTTAGTTTATTCCACAATTTAGTGCCACTGACAGATAAACAGAAACTTTTCCTTGTAGTTCGAAAACTGGGAGTCTTAAAATTTGACTTTCCCCTTAAGTCGTAGCCCCCCCCGCCCCTTTCAGAAAATCTTTTCTGTATGTTGCCAGGCAATAAATTGTTTCTCACCTTCAACGTAATTACTGCTGTTTGAAATTCGACTAGGTCAAGTAATTGTAATGCTTTAGACTGTGAAAATAATGAATTGGTGTGTTCCAAATATCCAGTGTTATGAATTATTCTTATTGCTCTTTTTTGTTAAGGATGAGGGGGGGAAGAGGTGTGTCCGCCACCCCTCCCCACCTTGGGTCTGCCTGTCAGGAAGTCAAGGGGTCGGATTCCACCTAGTTTTATTAACATCTGTCCTGAGTGATCCGATCACAAGTGGACAACTCTTAGTACTCTGGCAGTAGAATGTGTCTTCACGTGTCTTGCGACCACATGTGATCGGATCTCACTTCCCCACTCTATACTCAAACACGTACAGCATTTCCGTTTGCATATAGGCTGGTTGTGTGTGAGCGTGTTTATAAATGTCAGTTGGTCATCTCACATATATCATACATTAGAAACGTGCGATGACTAACGTTAATGAAAAAAGCTGCCCATATTGCGACATAAGGAGGTCTACTGATGGCAGCGGGACCTGTACAGGAGTGAAAGAGGTATTTAAAAGGTTGGTTTGACGTTTAGCTTCTATATTATATTTGCTTTATTTTACGTTTCATGTCAGCTTATAGGAGTCGTGTTAAGTAACTGCAGATAAAGACCCAATATTTCCTAATTTTGCCGCTTCATAATAAAAGCATGTAAATAGCAAAGTCACGAGGGACTTTTATTGTGAAGAATTAAATAAGGTGTTTAATCTCCGGTCCTTGAGCTTTGTGATGAGTCGGGAGGGAACTATGGTGTTAAACACTGAACTGTAGTCATGGAACAGCAATCTTACATAGCCTCCCTTCTTTTCCAGGTGAACTGGCATCATTTTGAGAATTGCATTGTATAGAATATGTATGTGCTCATCTACTGTTATGTCGTATTACTTTAAACAGCTTGGAGTAAAGTTGTTGTCCTAATTATCTGCTTATCATTTACCAGCATCAGCAAACTTCATTTGAATTGGTTCTTATGTGTACATTTTACAGACAATTGTGTTCAGTTGACATTTTAATTTTAAATTCAGATTTAATTTTCTGGGACACAGACAGAGGAGTCTCAAATTTGAACGCCAAATTTAAACATGACTACACACTAGGGGACACCTTTGCCCCAATTACTCACCAGAGCACCAAGTGTGGATTAATCCGCCACTGAAAATAGTCCCCACCAAATGCACTATTATCTCCTGTTTGAGTGCCATTAGTTTAAAACCACGATTTGTAGATGTTTTAGATACTTACTAATAATTACTTCTTTTTATTTTAAATTGACTTCTTCAGTAGGAACCAATGGGCTTGGGGCTGAGAGACACAGACGAGGTACGGAAAGTATCAAAGACAAAATGTCAAACATATACAAACACACAAAATCAAAAATTAAAACACCAGCTGCTCACAGAGAAGTTTTAAATCTCTTAAAATATCTCATACACAGACATTTCAAAGTAAGAAAAATAACATTCAAACTAGAAAGACCGATACTGATACTGAGATGATACAGAAAGATGTTCAGGTTTTAATCTTACTAAACAACACAGACAGGAGCTACTCATTGCTACATATGTTGTCTTTTATTTTGACACTATATTTATACAAGTGGTCAGTGCTGGTGCAGCTGTCACAACAACATCTATTCTTCATCTCCCTGTCCTTTTACAGCTTTCTGTTTCCGCTGTAGTTCTTCACTCTCTGATTAAACTGGAGTGCAACTGTTTTGTGAGAGAAATGTATCCGCACGGACTGCAGCAGGGTTCCCCGACTCTGCTTTCCCTTCCTTTTATCTGCACCTGGTGTGGCTGCCTGTCGCAGCCAGATGAGAGACTTGAGGGGGAAAGATTGCATGCCCATCTCCGATTGAATCAGCGGTTTGTCTGCTGTCAGTTATCTCCCATGTGTTGGGGGGAAATTGTAAGGTAGTGGTGCTCGGATGACCCGATAAGACAGACAGGAAGCCACACACTTGATTCTGCCGCTGACGGGTTCCTCTAAGACAAAAGGCAAATTAAGCATCCCTCTTTCCCCTTCCCTGCTCCTGATAAATCAAAAGAAATTTCCACATGCCGCCCACTCTTTGTGCCTAATTCAAATATTTGAATTATTCTGGTCACTGCACTGATATGCAGATTGCTTAGTGGGGGAGTATTTTAATCAGGCCAGAGAGAGATACTTCCTCTTTTCATTCCACTTCTAAACAAACTCCTCTAATTGCTTTACTGTTTCAGATGATAGTTCAATTCACCCCTGAACATACAGCCGGCTTGTTTATTTGTTTTTCTCTCAGATTAATCGCTTTGGCTATCCTTCTCTCACACTTAAGTGATTAAAAATTGCACTTGGGAAATCAAGGATCACTTCCATTCTGGCTGGTGAAACAAGACTGGAACCTTGTAAGACATGAGCGTATGGCTTATTTTCCCGCTGAGTGCCCTTGTTGCCGCCAGAGTCCCTTTCTATCTTAAGTTCAAAGGTCTTTACAGCGCCAGCGTTTCATTTGGGCTCCCGCTGTCACAGGATGTTGACAGTCCTTTCCGTTCCACTCCACTGGCTTCACTCAAATTTCACACTTGTCAGGCTGCCTGATTCCTCAAACAGCTACAAGCACCTCTGAGTGTAACCCCCCCCCCCATGCCCCATGCCATCCCCTCCATGTTCTGATGGCTTCAGGTTAAATGCTGGATTGGTCACAACTGATCCCATTCCTGCTCATCTATTTTATATATACCCATTTCAGTAACACTTTGTATTAAGGTCATTGTAATAAGCATTAGTTCATAGGTAATAAGGGCCTTATAAATTAGTGATGGCCAAATGAAGCCTGATGAAGCTTCATGAAGCATTTTCTTTATTTTCTGAGCTCACTAGATGGCACTCTCCGTTCAACAAAGGGTTGAAGTCACATGAATTGCCATTCCTTAATCCATTTCCTTTTAACCAAGAGCGCCATCTAGTGGCCTCCGACTGAACATGTTGGGTCGGCCAAAATGAAGGCCGACGGCTCCTCAGACGGAACCGAACAGACTCGAGTCACCGACCTCGCCAGACGGTCCGACGGCTGTGTGTCAGCGCCCTTAGGCTTCTTTTGGCCATCACTATTAGAAATCTTTATAAGATGCTGATTAACATAATATGTTAATAATAACATTATAAGCACATGTATTGTTAGATGATAAGACATTTATAAGCACTTATAAGAAATGCATTATTATGCATTTATTAGCAGTTAACTATGCTTTCTGCATCTTCCCGATCTAAAGCAAGAACAATGCATTGTTAGGGTTAATAATTCCTTACTTATGCACTTATCAACAGTTTTTTAAATAGAAAGAGGGGAGCTCATGTCTGTGCAGGAAACAAGAGACAAAAGCTGTGTTTAAAAGTCTCTCTGTGTGCTCAGCTCGCAGTAGTTTTGAATCTCTGTGATTTGAAGTTTAGTATCTCTGCTGCGTCCCTGTTTGTACTTTCAGATATCTGCTTTATTTTAGTAAGCAATATTACATGAGAGGGTGTGCTTTACTTCAGTTTTATGGACCTGGAATTGTTGCATGCTTTGTAGAGACTGTGGGATCTCCAAAACTGTATAACTATCACACATAGAAACACCAAACTGCTTTGCTAGCTCAAACTTGTTGTGCCTAAACTTAACCAAACCTCAGCAATTGTGTCTAATACACCTTTTTGTAAGCAGTGCTTTTTTTGGTAAAAAACATTTGAAATACATTTGGTCATTGGAATATTTATAACATTTTTCTGTGTTTGCATTTTACATGTCACTTAGTCCAACCAGTTTCTCTTTGTCTTTGTATTTACATACGCCTCAGTGTTGATTTCAGAAGCTAAAAAGCGGTTTCAGAGATACCATTCTGTTCCAAACATTGAATGCTTCGAGCCAAAGCTATGTGAAAGCCCAATTCATGTTGCATGATGTATAATGTATGTTATGGGGATAGCGTGTGACAGTGGTGGTGTATTGCAAAAAAAAAATGGAATTGGAGCACTACATGGCAGATAATGTTAGGCTTATCGTACAGCTTGCTTGTGATAACCACGTGCACCATGTTAAATGGTGCTTTCCAAATCTCCATATGTGTCCCCTTCCCTCTGCCTTTTTATCACCCTGGCCCCCCTCATCTCCTTCATCCAGCCTTCTGCCACTTTGAGATGGCTCTCCTCTCGACCTGTTGGACTGGAGAGGCCCATCTGGGGGCTTATCTTGTTTCACTGGAGAGCAGTAAACACTCATTTTTGTGGCTGTCAGTTTGGTGAAGGCGGGCAGCCGTGTGGAACACAGCGCAGCATCAGCGGCATTCCCAGCAGTGGAAATAGAGCTGGCTTCCTCTTTTCTCTCTCCCCTCCCAGGGAACAATGGTGCTGCATCTAAACCTGCCACATATTGATTTAGGGGTTATGTTTTGTGTGATTTGCTAGTTCACTTTCCTTTTTGAGAGTCTGTGTCTATTATCTTGTGCTCAGGCGGATAAACGTATTACTGTACACTCTATTTCCTTTTTGCTTTTATTGTTCAATATGACTACACATATGTGAATACTGTACAGTACAACCTTCAAGGCATCACATCACCGATAGAAAAGACATTTCTTTTTCTTCTTAACTCAAAGACATTAGGGGTTTTATAAGTATTTATTTTCAATAGGAAAAACAACATGACATTCAGATGAAAAAGGTAAATTATCCAGAAATCTTGTGAATACTGAATACCACAAATGTTAATGCATGACTTCAGCATGGGTGGAATAAGTACCATTTACTGATGAACACTGTGAAATGTGGTTGAAATCTCTAGTAAGCTCTAAAAGCCAATAAGTGGGTCTTGAGTAAAGATTATTTTGTCCAAGTTCCAAAAATAGCTATTATGTTCAAAGTATAATTTTGATGTATTTCCTTACACAAAAGTAAAGACAATTTAAATTTCACTTTGACTTTAACACTACATGATTTGCTACCTTGAGAGCAACACTGTATGATGATTGTATGTTGCATATTTGAACAGTGCAGCAATTCACCAAAGTTTTGCTTTGGTCTGCACAGTACAGTACAGCACAGTTTTTGGGTCTGGTACCTCATGAGACATAATTTAGTGTTTTATACTAAGTGTGCACAGTTTCCCAGCTTTGACTCTGATAAGCTATTGAACAGGTTGTAATTACACTAGTCTATATCGATGATGTTTCATTTCTGGAATTGCTCCGGTTACCTTCCACTTTCTTTGTGTTGGCGTTCTAAACTCCGGTCCGATTTATGAGGACTATGGTTAACTGCTCCTCAGATATCTTCAGGGTAAATCCAGGCAGCTAGCTAGACTATCTGTCCAATCTGAGTTTTCTCTTGCACGACTAAAACAACTTTTGAACGTACACGTTCCATCAAAACAAGTTCCTTTCCGAGGCTATTTTGCGGCGCTTAGCGCCGCCCACGATGATTATGATTGGTTGATTGAAGAAATGCTAATAAACCACTGTTGTGGATTAGCCAGACCTTCCTCCGCAGTCCTGTGAAGGAAGGTCTGGCAATGCAAGACTTTAATTACACACACCACTGTCTGAAAAAAGGGTTCAAATGCTTCCACTTATTGACTTACAAAAATGCAGGGAAATAAAACCCTTTATTGTCCATGTCACTGGATAGTCAACATAACAATCCCATTCACTGGCTCACAACCTTTTGCTAAACTGTGTATCCAGCTTCCACTCATTGGTTTTTAGCCAGCTCGTGAGCAGAAAACACTCATGCAGGTGAATGCCTCAGTACCATATAGGCTTAGATGATTCCAGGCTAACAGGTCCTCTGAAGGACCTAATTTCAGCTCCTAATGGTACAGAGAAATGGGTTTCAGGCATAGGAGATTGTATCTTTGTGTTTTTGTCTGGGAGAGATGAAAGGAGGCCCGGCTCCATATATGTGGCTGTGGAGATTGTGACTCGCTGCCTTTCTCATCTTCACCCTATTCTACAGAATTAATGACAGCAGCTCTATCATGCTATGGACTGGATGGTGGCGAGACAGTGGGGGTTGTGGATGAAGGAAGGGTGATTACTGTGTTGAATCCCCAAATGGAATTCTCTTTCTCTTTGGAATAACTTGGCGGGGTTTCTTTCTCTGTACAAAGTCATGTCCTTTTCCCTACTTCTATTTCTAAACTCTATACCCGCAAATCTTTTTATACAGTATGTGTTCTGAAGATTGTTTTGTTTTTTGCTTTGGAGTATTTTACATTAAATTGAAATGGACACTGGAAAGTATCAGGAAAGATAGGAGACGGAAGAGGAGAACGACATTCAACAAAGTCTCTGTCAAGATTCAGGCTGACATTCACACATGCCTGGAAGTTTTTGTTGTTAGTGTGTTTTGTGCATACAGTGCGTTAACATGCGTTACATTCAAGCCATTGCCAAATGAGTTGGTGCGTGATCAGCGAAGGCTTGTATCATGTGGATGTGCCAACAGTGTTGCTGTCATTACTTAGAATTCCTCATGTGGGAGATAAAAACTAGGCACTATAGCTTTAAAGCAACATCTGGCGCCTGGGCTGCCACGTGGGGCCCCCTGTGGGTTAGCCATCAACTACATGGGTAGCATATGTGCATGGGCCTGCATTTGGAAAACTGCATGAGCCATACTAGGGCTAAATGTAGTTTAAGTAGGCCTGTGCTGGAACTGAGAACGTGGGAGGCATATGGGGTCAGTAACATGGACACTCATAACATTGAACATTGTCAATGTAAGTTCACTGGCATTGTCCTGAAATCACAATTTCATTTTATCTCTCTTTTATGTGTCTGCATTTTACATATCAGTTGGTTTATTCTTCACTTCTTGTTGTAATTATTGTCAGCGGCTGTGGCTCAGTAGGTAGAGCCATCATCCTGTAATCACAAGGCTGGTGGTTGGCATGCCAAAGGGTTCTTGAGCAAGACACTGAATCCCTAGTTGCTCTCCGGGTGCTTTACAGCAGCACACTGCTCCTAAAGCTAGAATGATTTAAATGCAGAGGTTACATTTCTCCTAGCTGTGTACAGTTTTCTTTAAAAAGGTAAAAAGAGTAGGCTATTATAAAAGCATTAGAGGACGTTAACTAATGTTAGCATGCTATCATGCTAAACTGCTGCATTTAGCCGCTACTGCTAACATGCGCGCGGGAACATAATTTCGCTGGGGGGTGCTGTAGCCTAAATGTGCGCCCAAAGTACACGGTTACACATATCCTCCTTTTCATCCATTGTAATAACATCACTCCCTTTAAAGCCATTTTAGATAGAAAGACATGATATCCGCACCCTAAATGACATGATATAGTAGTCTACCCAGAACCGAGCCAGTGTTACACCGTAATGCATTGATGTTTAGCCTACATTACGACGCTTTTGTATATACGCTCTTCTTCCCCCCTGTTGTCGACCACGCACAGGCAGACAATTTGTGCAGCAGCAGCACAGTTTGCAATCACAGTTTCAGATGGGTCACAGATTTCGGTGTAACACCTCAGCTAGACCCGTATATTATTAGAAAGCTGAGATCCGGACGCGAACAGAATCGAGAAATTCCGGACCCCAATGACCCCGGGAGGCACAGCCAAAAATAGAACCATAGTCAACCTTGCTTGGTAATTGCTATTACACGTTCTCAGAGACAAACTGTCTTACCTAGTAACGTAATGTAACGTAACGTTAGTAGCCAACTCTGTCTCAGGTGCTGGCCATGTTTTGATTAATAGGCTACATAATACTGTCCATCTAACACTCCTTGCCAATAAAGTTTGTATTTGATAATACAAATAAATCACCATTTTCCGATGATGTTCTTCCTGATAAACACATTAGTAACAGCCCGAAAAAGCTACGTGGCACCTCTCTCTCCAACCCATGGGCCCACCACCTGTGGGAGGAACCGCTGGGGTCGGGTGCGCTGCCACATGGGTGGCAGTGAAGGTCAGGGGCCTCGACGGACCAGACCCGGGCAGCAGACGCTGGCTCTGGGGACGTGGAACGTCACCTCTCTGTGGGGGAAGGAACCGGAACTTGTGCGGGAGGTGGAGCGCTACCAGTTGGATCTGGTGGGGCTTACCTCTACGCACAGTCTCGGTTCTGGAACCATACTCCTGGATAGGGGTTGGACTCTTTTCTTCTCCGGAGTTGCCCAGGGTGTGAGGCGCCGGGCGGGTGTGGGGATACTCACAAGCCCCCGGCTGAGCGCCGCTACGTTGGAGTTTACCCCGGTGGACGAGAGGGTCGCCTCCCTACGCCTGCGGGTTGTGGGGGGGAAAACTCTGACTGTTGTTTGTGCGTATGCACCAAACAAGAGCTCGGAGTATTCGGCCTTCTTGGAGACCTTGAATGGAGTCCTGTATGGGGCTCCAGTAGGGGACTCCATAGTTCTGCTGGGGGACTTCAACGCGCACGTGGGCAATGATGGAGACACATGGAGAGGCGTGATTGGGAGGAACGGCCTCCCTGATCTAAACCAGAGTGGTTGTTTGTTGTTGGACTTCTGTGCTAGTCATGGATTGTCTATAACGAACACCATGTTCGAACATAGGGATGCTCATAAGTGTACTTGGTACCAGAGCACCCTAGGCCAAAGGTCAATGATCGATTTTATAATCGTTTCATCTGATCTGAGGCCGTATGTTCTGGACACTCGGGTGAAGAGAGGGGCAGAGCTGTCAACTGATCACCATCTGGTGGTGAGTTGGGTCAGAGGGTGGGGGAAGACTCTGGATAGACCTGGTAAACCCAAACGGGTAGTGCGGGTGAACTGGGAACGTCTGGAGGAGGCCCCTGTCCGACAGACTTTCAACTCACACCTCCGGCGGAGCTTTTCGTGCATCCCTGTGGAGGCTGGGGGCATTGAACCCGAGTGGACAATGTTCAAAGTTTCCATTGCTGAAGCTGCGGCGGGGAGCTGTGGTCTTAGGGTCTTAGGTGCCTCAAGGGGCGGCAACCCACGAACACCGTGGTGGACACCGGTGGTCAGGGAAGCCGTCCGACTGAAGAAGGAGTCTTTCTGGGATATGTTATCCCAGGGGACTCCGGAGGCAGTTGCAAGGTACCGAAGGGCCCGAAGGGCTGCAGCCTCTGCCGTGAAAGAGGCAAAGCAGCGGGTGTGGGAGAAGTTCGGAGAAGACATGGAGAAGGACTTTCGGTCGGCACCAAGGTGCTTCTGGAAAACCGTTCGCCACCTCAGGAGGGGGAAGCGGGGAACCATCCAAGCTGTGTACAGTAAGGATGGGACGCTGCTGACCTCAACTGAGGAGGTAATAGGGCGGTGGAAGGAGCACTTTGAGGAACTCCTAAATCCGACTAATACGCCCTCTATGGTAGAGGCAGAGCTGGAAGATGATGGGGGATTGTCGTCAATTTCCCTGGTGGAAGTTGCTGAGGTAGTTAAACAACTCCACAGTGGCAAAGCCCCAGGGATTGATGAGATCCGTCCAGAAATGCTTAAAGCTCTGGGTGTGGAGGGGTTGTCTTGGTTGACACGCCTCTTCAACATTGCGTGGAAGTCGGGGACGGTACCTAAGGAGTGGCAGACCGGGGTGGTGGTTCCCCTTTTCAAAAAGGGGGACCAGAGGGTGTGTGCCAATTACAGGGGTATCACACTTCTCAGCCTCCCCGGTAAAGTCTACTCCAAGGTGCTGGAAAGGAGGGTTCGGTCGATAGTCGAACCTCAGGTTGAAGAGGAACAATGCGGATTCCGTCCTGGTCGTGGAACAACGGACCAGATCTTTACTCTCGCAAGGATCCTGGAGGGAGCCTGGGAGTATGCCCAACCGGTCTACATGTGCTTTGTGGATCTGAGGAAGGCGTATGACCGGGTCCCCCGGGAGACACTGTGGGAGGTGCTGCGGGAGTATGGGGTGAGGGGGTCCCTTCTCAGGGCCATCCAATCTCTGTACGACCAAAGCGAGAGCTGTGTCCGGGTTCTCGGCAGTAAGTCGGACTCGTTTCAGGTGAGAGTTGGCCTCCGCCAGGGCTGCGCTTTGTCACCAATCCTGTTTGTAGTATTTATGGACAGGATATCGAGGCGTAGTCGGGGTGGAGAGGGGTTGCAGTTTGGTGAGCTGAGGATCTCATCGCTGCTTTTTGCAGATGATGTGGTCCTGATGGCATCGTCGGCCTGTGACCTTCAGCACTCACTGGATCGGTTCGCAGCCGAGTGTGAAGCGGCTGGGATGAGGATCAGCACCTCTAAATCTGAGGCCATGGTTCTCAGCAGGAAACCGATGGAGTGCCTTCTCCAGGTAGGGAATGAGTCTTTACCCCAAGTGAAGGAGTTCAAGTACCTTGGAGTCTTGTTCGCGAGTGAGGGAACAATGGAGCGGGAGATTGGTCGGAGAATCGGCGCAGCGGGTGCGGTATTACACTCAATTTATCGCACCGTTGTGACGAAAAGAGAGCTGAGCCAGAAGGCAAAGCTCTCAATCTACCGGTCAGTTTTCGTTCCTACCCTCACCTATGGTCATGAAGGCTGGGTCATGACCGAAAGAACGAGATCCAGGGTACAAGCGGCCGAAATGGGTTTCCTCAGGAGGGTGGCTGGCGTCTCCCTTAGAGATAGGGTGAGAAGCTCAGTCATCCGTGAGGAGCTCGGAGTAGAGCCGCTGCTCCTTCGCGTCGAAAGGAGCCAGTTGAGGTGGTTCGGGCATCTGGTAAGGATGCCCCCTGGGCGCCTCCCTAGGGAGGTTTTCCAGGCACGTCCAGCTGGGAGGAGGCCTCGGGGAAGACCCAGGACTAGGTGGAGGGATTATATCTCCAACCTGGCCTGGGAACGCCTCGGGATCCCCCAGTCGGAGCTGGTTAATGTGGCTCGGGAAAGGGAAGTTTGGGGTCCCCTGCGGGAGCTGCTACCCCCGCGACCCGTTACCGGATAAGCGGAAGAAGATGGATGGATGGATGGATGTTTAAAACATTTTTTATATACTTTTTCTGACAGGCACCTCATCTGCTGAAAAATAAATAAATAATTTACCAGGGGTGCACAGCACTCCTTCTTGGCCACTAGGGGGTGCTGCAGCACCATCAGCACCCACCCTCCAGCGCCCTTAACTGCTAAACAATAGCATGCTAACATTGTCATTGTGCACAAGTTAGCATGCTGAAATTAGCATTTAGCTCAAAGCACCACAGCATTACAAATAGTATGAGCTAGAGATGCTAATTGAAATTAGATGCTAAAAGTTTTTTTCTGACCGATATCCGACCCTCGTTAACTGATCATTATCCAACCAGCATGCTACAGAGTCCCAGTTCACCCGTCAAGAAGGCTTGGACATACTTTCCACGCCCGCTGACAGCTGCAGATGTGTACCGGTCACGCAGCCACAGTGTTCCGTGCATTGTCGTGGACACATGCAGCACATGCACATCTCAACCTCGACAAGACTGAGCTCCTTTTCCTTCCAGGGAAGGGCTCTCCTACCCAAGACCTGACTATAACAATTGACAACTCTATAGTAGTCCCCACCAAGACTGCTAGAAACCTGGGAGTAACACTTGACGACCAACTCTTCTTCACTGCTAACATTGCTGCAACCACCCGATCGTGTAGATACATGCTGCATAACATCAGAAGGATACGTCCCCTTCTAACGCAGAAGGCGGCTCAGGTTCTGGTTCAGGCTCTAGTCATCTCACGTCTAGACTACTGCAACTCCCTCCTGATTGGCCTGCCTGCATGTGCCATCCAACCCCTGCAGCTCATTCAGAATGCAGCGGCTCGACTTGTCTTCAACCTCCCCAAGTTCTCTCACACTACATCTCTCCTCCTCTCTCTTCACTGGCTACCAATTGCGGCCCGCATCCGCTTCAAGACACTAGTACTTACGTACAGGGCCACGAACGGATCAGCACCCGCTTACATCCAGAACATGGTCAAACCATATACCCCAACCCGCCCACTTCGTTCTGCATCAGCCAAACTGCTGGCTGCTCCCTCACAGCGAGGGAGAACTAATCACTCAACGAAATCCCGACTGTTCACTGTCCTGGCTCCCAAATGGTGGAACGAGCTCCCCATCGATATCAGGATGGCCGAAAGCCTACACATCTTCTGCCGAAGGCTAAAAACGCATCTCTTCCGACTACACCTCGGATATCTTGAACTTGCACTTTCGAACCTGCACTTTCATATGTCTCTTTGTAGCTTTGCCTATTTAAAGCTACTGTATTTGCACTTACTACTTGTGGTCTGGAGTTTGAACCTTCACAGTTGAAAGCACTTAATTGTAAGTCGCTTTGGATAAAAGCGTCAGCTAAATGACATGTAATGTAATGTAATGCAGCCACTTTCCTGAAACCGCTAACTGATAGTATTAATCGGTCAAAATTCGTATTGTCGGTTAACAGTTAATGGGTTAATCACTAACATCCCTAATATGAGCTGTGTTTTTATCAGTCCAAACTTGATGACTAGACTGTAACAACAATCTTTGACATTGGTCCAGTATTAAGAGAGATCGCTGCAGTCAGCGAAACAAGCTACAATATAAGTTAATAGGGCAATTGTCCAACTTGTATTTACCTTCACAAAAGTGCTCGTTTTGCCACTGACAGGCTCAGATTAATATTCTAAGTATCTGACATTATGGAAAGGATCCCTACAGAGATAGACCTTTAAAGATTTAAAGATTTAAGATTGTTGTTCCCATCAGTCACTTAGACACAAAAACATAGGAAAATAGGATCCAGGTTGAAAAAAACTGTAGTTACCCTTAAAGCACAGCATCAAGTGTGTATAATGACTGTACCTTCATGTGAACTGTTTTGAATAAGTCTCCATCATCCAGATAATGGCTACCACAGCCATATTACACCACTAATCATGATCACAACAATAAAAATGTTTCTTGTAAGGGGTGTGATGAGTTTACTGTGTGTATGTGTGTGTACAGCATACGTGTGTGATCCATCACGTTTGCCGGGAGTAAGCAGCCAAGGTGGTAAAGTGCTTGATCTTCCCCATGGCTGCGAGCTGCTGATAGGTCCCACATCCCAGCACACCACCCCTCATATTTCTTCATTTAATTGCATTGCAGCTTGTCAGCGTATCATTTGTATACGGTCACCACATCCCACAACATTTTCAGCATTCTGCCGCTGATTGCTTAGCTCGGGGCTTCCCGAAACAACCTAAGTAATTACTTTGCTTCATAATGTTTCCTCTCCATTCGTATTTGTCCCTTTCTTATCTTTTCACTCTCTGTCTTTATCTATCTGCCTTTTCTCTTCCTAGTGGTTGTTTTCTTTTGCAGCCTTACTCTTTTCTCTCGCTCTCTCTCTCCATCCCCTCCAGCCCCTAACAAAGTCAAATAGTCTCTGTCTGTCTGTCCTCTGGTGAGGCTGTCACCAGGGAACATCTTGTTCAGTGATGCTGCTGGTTTTCAGGACTGATGGAGACAGTAGGTGGACAGATCCGAGGTGACAGATGGGCTGTGGCTGCTGGACACTGGACACAGTACAGTACAGTGCAGAATAGTGGAGCTGACAGATACTGTAAAGCCCAGTAGACAGTCTATGATATCAAAACTCCAAATCAGGACAGACTGTCAGTGAGAATAAGTCAGATCATATTTTTCATTTATTTCTAGCCACGCAGAAAGTTTCACTTTTATGTGACAAGGTTTTCAGATATCTGTGTCTGAACCTTTAGCCTCCAGACCAACACAATTGAGGTGACGATAATCAGTGTTGGGCAAGTTACTTCCAAAATGTAATACATTATAGATTACTAGTTACTGTCATTTGAGAGTAATTAGTTATATTACAATATTACCGTCTCTGAATTGTAATGCGTTACACTACTTTTGCATAACAAGGGAAGTTTGATTTGGCAGCTAGCTTGTGAATTTCACCACCGGATCAATAAAGTCTCATCTTTATCCACTTTAATACATCATAGATTATTCATATTTTGTATAATTAATATAAATATGCAAAGTAACTAAAGCTATACAAAATAGATAAGTAAAACATATAATAGGCAAATAGGTGAAAATGAAAATACTCAAAAGTATGGCATTGTTGTAAAATGTTTGTTTATAGCACTTCAATAAGAAATTCATGTTGTTTAGGTTAAAACACTCTAAAGGAAATGTTCAATTATAGTGTGATTAAAACTCACTATTAACATTATTTACAGTACTTGATTTACAGCTGATTTGTGAAAAGGTAGCCTACACAACCTTATTTAACTGTAATTTAGTTTTACTGTGAACCGTCACAGGAAGTGCTTTTATTTTGAAGTAGGCTACACGGAAGTTGTCTGTTGTATAGCCTACTCTTGCTAGCTTACTGAGAAGCAACATGTCTGTCAGGCTCAAGTTGTTCACTTTCTTGTTTGTAAAACTGCAACATATTGAGCAGTAAATGGTCACAATAAAAGACAAGCGTTTTTGGTCGTCATTCGAAGCCATTCCACTACAGGCATAGTTACTCTCCACGGCTGATAAAAATGCAATGATATTTACGTGTAGCAAGCCTCAACATTAATTCCCGACATGTTTATATCTGTCAGCCGCTGACGTACCGTCACCTGTTGGGACATACATGCTGTCCGTACTGTCTCTGGCTCTGACCACGGGAACAGAAACAGGACAGCTCACTTCAACGCAGCGTAATAACTCCTGAAAATAATATCCATCTCGCAAATGTATTTGTCTCTGCAGTCATCTCAACCATCGAATACAGCGACAGGAAAATAATACGGCTTTTTTTTTTTCCTGTGGTGTTGGTGAATTCTTAAAAAAACCAATGCACCACTAAATGTTGCGTTAAAATGCATTGTAACTCGCGTTACAAAGATTGTAACGATTGAACGTATAATATTACCGAAATTTAATTAGTAATGCGTTATATTACTGCGTTACAGCAAAAAGGAATACATTACTGTAATTGCGTTACTTTTGTAACGCGTTACTCCCAACACTGACGATAATTATATTTTGAGTGCTTCCCAAATCAGTAAAAATGTTTGTGTTTACTTACTCTCCCTACCCCCCCCCACCCCCCATGTGTGCGTGTGTATAAAAAAAAGGTGTGAAAAAATTTACTTTTTCTTCTTCTTTGACAATAGCCTTCATAACAACTATTTATTTAGTAGAAAGTAGTTCCAGTAGTTCATGTTATTTGGGTAAACTGACTCTTTAATCACACTTTGGTTACCACATGGTGTGGAAATAACCAATTGTAAAACTTTAGCAATGAATTGAAATAATAACTTTTTTTCTGAGCTTTTAAACCATAGTCCACAGTCTTCATTGGCCTGCTAATGAAGACCATGTTATCTGGTTAAAGCTCTGGAGCTCGTTAGTGCACCATTAATTGGGATTGTATTATCAAAACTACTATTTCCAAAGTCAAGAATGACCTTTAATGTAATGTAGTGATGTAATTAGCAGTAATTATTTGGCAGATATATTCTGTATGAACCTCAGAGTAAGTGAAGAAAAACATAATCCAGGTGGAACTACATTTCCCCTGAAACCTGATAGGAACAGATCCATCTTTTCATTGGGTCACCTCTTTTGATAAAATTGAAATGAGCCAACAGAAATGAGAAATTGAGCACATCCATGGATCACATCCATAGAAAGTTGAACTCACAATCAGTAGTTGAACCTGACAGATTTCTGAGTAACGAAGGACTTCCATTTGAGGCTGCCGAAGTGCCCATTGAGCCTGCAAGGCTGTGAGGACCGATGTGATAGTAACTGTTTTGTTGGATATTTTGTAATTTTGTGCTACCTTGGCCAGGTCTCCCTTGAAAAACACACTCTAAGAAATATCAGTGTATTTACAGTTGTTTGACTGTATATTTTAACAGAAAATGTCCACAGAACCTGAGTCACGGTTGTATTTCTGTTTATTTACATTTTGAATTTTAGCGGTTAGGTAGTTGTCTGGGAAAATTAATAATGTGCATGTTTTATTGGATGTATAGTTATAGTTTAAAATGTTGTTTGGGTTGGTCATGTGTTACATACAGTGGCGTAGTCTAGTTGTTTGTAGTGAGTATACTGTGATTTTTCCCTCACAGCTTCATACTTGCGTGTCCCAGAGCGACGCGTCCCAGAGCGACAACCCCATACTTTTTTGTAACGTTACCGTGTTTAGCATCAGCCTCATCTAGCTCATTTTCTGTAGTTTCTGTAATGTTAACGTCTGCTGCAATGTCCCTTGAAGCGGCAGTATAACTTCAGGGGCAGGCTTACCAAAACACTGAAAGAGTGTAGTTTAAGTTCGCTTTTGTTTCATATCTCCCGTAGTGATTTATATTAGTTAATTTCAAATGTCCGCAGAGAATGACCGCCGGAGTTCATCTTTGGGAGAAAAAGAATAAACGGCATTTGGAAAATCTTTCATTACATAGAAGTGGAAAAGAAAACGGAATGTGTTGTGGAAAAAGATGGGGAGAAATGCGACCACAAAATCACAGGAAAAATCACCACGAACCTTAAGAGACATCTCAAGCCGTTACATAATGAAATTGAGGTAAGTCAAGACGTTAACGTAACGTTACTTTCTATTTTAGAAAGCTAATGCCAACTCATGAGGCTGTGGTTAATAAGTGTCATTTTAACGTTAGCCAGTGGAGCTGAAAACCACTGAGACGAACGTGTGTGTGTGTGTGTGTGTGTGTGTGTGTGTATTTGTTTGTGTGTGAGAGAGTGTGTGGGTTCTTAGTTCCTACCTGACTGACTCCATGTGTACTAAGCATCCCTTGTTGGCCTTGTTTTGGTTTTGCCTATACTACTACTTATACTATATTGACTGGATTAAATAGAATTGCATTACTAAAAAGAGACTAAAATACAATTTTCGTCGACTAAAATTTGACTAAAATGTCATCAGTTTTCGTCGACTAAAACTAGACTAAAATAGTCATGGATAATTCTGACTAAAATAAGACTAAAATGCTCAGACTTTTAGTCGACTGAAACTTGACTAGACTAAAAAGAGTATGAACGTGACTAAAACTAATAAAAACTAAAATGACAGCTTGACACAAAGACTAGACTAAAACTAAAATGAAAACAGGCTGCCAAAAACAACACTACTTTGGCGTCATATTTAGACGAGCTTTGCGGGTCAAGAACGGGACAAAAACCCCGGTCTCCTGGGTGAAAGTCCTGTGTTGTGTTGACCCATCCAACACCCCAACCAGCCTCTCTAAGCGGGTTTTCGGTCATTCATACTACTCTCTACTCTCTTAATACTACGTCATCTTACAGCACCACGGTCGAGCTGCTGCTCTGCCCGGTGCGTTCCATACAGATGCTGAAGGCTGATTTTTGCGTTGGCATCAGCCGCTAAGAGACTCTGACCAAGCGTCAGTATTTGATGAGTTGGGATTGAGAACGGGTTGATTTCTATCCACAGTTCTATTATGTTAGATATTAAACGTGACATTCAGAGAGCACAAAGGCTCTGGTCCATTGTAAATATATGCTTTTTGTACATACAGTTTACACTTTGAAGCAACATTCTACTGGACTCTACATAGAATGGCAATGCTTTCTGTATGTAAACATACTTGTCTTTTTATATATGGTTTTGCAGAGGTGTTAAACAACCCTGCAGCTTGTTGTGCTTTGAAAAGTGCTTATGGCCACTTCTATTTTACCTCACCATTAACAGCATACACCTGTGTGCTCGCCCCCCCACAACATTCACTTATCAATCTGTTCTCCGTTAGAATTCAATCATTTCCACAGGTCTGGATGGATTTATGCTAGGTCACACATATCCAGCATGGAGAGCATTGCTTTGCATTGTCACAAAGTACTTTCCCCCTAAATCACAATTCCTGGCATTGCTGACTGAGGCAGAAGGCTGCCAAACAATTTCCATTTGCCGTTGTTTGATAGGTGGATCCAGGCTTCTCTCTAGGGTTGTCTTATTTTTTTACATTAATTTGTTTGCCATCCGTGGCTGGGGGAATTGACAGACGCCAGAACCTGAGCGAAGTCTGGATCCCAGCTGATTATTGCTACACTCAGAGCGAGAGCAGGGTCCCCGTCTCTCAGCGTTTTTGGCACAAGTAGCGAGCAAAATCAAATGCAATAAAAGCATGTCTGGATTAGAGCTTGTTAAGCGAGAGAAGAGCCTTTAATTGCTCAGGCTTTGTACGGCTTCACAAAGAGCCGCCATTGCTAATCTGTAGCTCAAGGGTGAATGTTTGTGACGAAACAAGCAAAGATGTAAAGAGAGGTGAAGTAGAAAGGAAGGCATTTCAGGAATGAGGATTTAAACAGAGTTGGTGACAAAGACACACAGTTTCAATTAGCTGCTGGCAGATTGTTTCATTTTCTTCATCATGACATTAGTGTGTAGTGTTTGAGTCGGAATGCCTAGATCACACATCAGTGAGTGCTTTCTATGGTTTGTGGGGAAACTACAGACTCAGGCTCTTATAAGGTTTTTGATTCGAGTTTAGGACTTATTTTCATAGTTTTGGCTGTCATACCAATCAGTTATGATAACATTGTACTCACTAAAGTAATGGCTGAGATCCAGTGCTGGAATGTAACTAAGTACATTTACTCACTGTACTTCCAAACAGATTTGAGGTGCTTGTACTTTACAAGAGTATTTTCATTTTATGTTACTTTCTACTTCTACTCCTCTACATCTCAGAGGTAAATATTGTAGTTTTTACTCCACTACATTTGTCTGCAGCTTACTTTTCAGGAGACAGTTTTTCCTCCCCTTCCTGTCCAGTAAAAACAACATATCTCTAGATGTGTTGATGATAAATGTTTGTCAGGGATCTAGGATCAGAGCTTAAGGGGTGCCTGAAACCCTTTTAACGTATTTTTTTTAAACGTTATTCTACTGTGCATTTGAACATCATTTTGGACCATTAGGGGTGTGAATCACCTGAGGCCTCATGATACGATATCATCACGATACCTATGTCACGATACGATATCATCACAATACTTATGTCACGATACAATATTATTGCGATTTTAAACATATTGCAATATTCTGCGATATATTGCAATTTATCACCTCCTTTCCAACTTCAAAATTTTCCCAATTTCAAATTATGTCCCCAAAAGGAGACTTTGTCATCATCTGTTTTATCTAAAAAAATAAATGTATCTGTTTGTTCATCTCACTTAAATTCTATTGCTGCAAAATGGGATTGTCAAGCAGACAAACTGACCAACACATATACTGTATAATAATAGATCAATAGTTCACGTCTGTGCATCGATACAGTATTGCCATGGAATATATTGCGATACTATGCTGTATCGATTTTTTCCCCCACACCTAGGAAATACTGAATTATGTAACTAGAAAGACAGACAATTCTGAGAAAACTTCCTTTAATTCTGAGGCACAGGGTCATTACTACAAACGTGAGGTGGTATTAAAAATGAAATTGGATATTTATCTATGGAAAAGCAGACATTTGCAAAATGCAATATCAGTAACTTTTGAAATTTAGAGATTTATGCAATATTGACTAATGGCTGACAAGCATTATTTTCTTGGCTCAGAATGTTTTTCTGAATGATCTCGGCATCTAGATTATGGGTTTAGTATAAAGATGTTGTGATATTCCTAAAGCAGAACTCCTTAGCTCACGATAGATTAACACAGACTTTTTTTTTTTTTTAGGGGTGCCAGGATCAAGTTTAGGGGGGACTTTTGCACCCCCCTAAAAAGGGCTCAAAACACCCCTGATGTTTGTGATAAACTGAAGGATGAAGTGTTTCTTTGTGTTGAGAAAATTATCCTCCTTCTTAAGCTTAATAAAGTCTTTACAAAGCCTCCTGGATCAGCTGTTAAATGCACCGTCACAAAGCTGAAAACAGGGCTGTTTTTCTGACACCATGAAAGGTTTTTACTTTTTAGAGATACGTGGTTCTCACAGGACGGTACAAACATATGATGATCTTATAGAATATGATGCATTGCTGTAGATTAAAGTAGCCAACAGTATATAAAGGAGTTCAAATGAGCACAACCTTAAACATCTACAGCAGTAAAATGCAACATACACATTAATGCAGCGGGAATATGAATCCAGAAACATCAGATAGAAGAGGAAAACACTGATAGGAAACACTTTACTGCAACATACGCACTTTTACTTAAGTAAGGTTTTGAATGCAGGACTTTTACTTGTAGTGGAGTATTTCCACTGTGTGGTAGGCCTATTAGGACTTATACTGCAGTAAAGGATCTGAATACTTCTTCCACCACGATCTGGGAGCACGGTGACATCACAACAACAAAGTGTGACAGGACAGTGCAAAAAGCAGCAGTCCCCATGTTAGTAGGGCTGTCAACTAAAATTCCAAATTCGAATATATATTTTAATTTTTAAAAAACAATACGTTGCACTAAAAAACAATTGTGAAAAAAAACTGCTGCGGCTGTCTGCACCGTGGGTTGGCCTCTGCTCCCTAAATGTTCAGCTCCCTGTCTGGGATGATCCTGAAAACAGTTGGTTTAATTGTCTCATTTGTGGGAAATCAATACATCCTTTAAAGCTTAAAAATGAAATTTAAAGAAGTCTTATATTTACAAAATGATGAGGAATATCAGCTACAGACCGGTTCAGTCCTCCTGGACCTGGAATACATAAATCCTTGTTTTGAAAAACCCAGATCAAACCAACTTTACATTTGAGATCCACTTCCCGCTCCCTTTCATATGCATGCATGCAGTATGCAGTCTCCATATCCAGGTATATTGTAGAACATGGGTCTTCAACGTCTTTGTGGCTAAGGACCCCTTAGCTGAAAGAGAGACAGAGCAGGGACCCCCTACTACACACTGTATATTGTATAAAACTGAGTTGCATATTAAACTGGGTGGATGGATGGATATTCATACATTATTTATACATCATGTTTTAATGTTAAACATACATGTGGAAGGCACAGTGAATATTAAGCTTAACTATATCTGTGGATGGCTAACATAGTGGCTACCTTACCTATAGTAAGCATCATCCATGAACGACAAAAAAAGCATAACAAATTATTATTATAATTATACCCCGTTGAAGATCTCTGTTGGAGAGTTATAGGGAGCACATTTTTACGTGTGCCACTGCCTCTCTTATCTGCAGAGAGAAAAAGCGTCCAGTGTGTTGGCACAGACCATCGCTCTTCTTCTCTCTAAGCAGCAGATCAATGCACCTGCACTGATATGAGCTGGAGCTGCCTATTGATCCACCCGGCTTCGTCTTTGTCCTCCGTCGTTATGGAGATGAGACAGTGACCTTTTCCAGAGATGTCACGAGTGGAGAGGAGACTGTTTAACAGCTTTCAGGAGAATAGGAGCCGCAGCCTTTCAGCGCTGCTTCCAATGACTTCTATGAGCCAAGACTGGCCACAAACACTGTATACACCATTCCTGTATACAGTACAAGTACTGTACTGTGTAATGTGCACTCCACTATAGCCACTAGGCCTGCAAGCACTTTGAGAAATATGCGTTCAAATATATTTTAAGTCAAGTAGAACTTTATTTGTCCCCAGAGGGACAATCGGTTTTTGCAGCAGTGACAACAGTAATCACAAAAGATCAATCTATTACAACATATGATTAAAAAAATAAAACATGTCAGCATAATGGCAGGTTAATCTCTGTCATGTCTCATCATTTCTACATCATGCTTGGTTTTTCATCTGTGGAGAGATTCAAAGATGAGTTTGTTTGTAGTAGTAGTTAACCTAAAATAGAAGTATTTTAAACTAAGTATAACGTGAGCAGTCTATAGTGCCATAGATAAAATAAAATCAGAGCAGCAGTTGCGGGTTGTATTTAGCCGCTACAGAGCTCCGGGACGCCGGCTTCCAGTGGCAGTTGTTTAGCCGCCAATAGGTGACTGTGAGCCGGCTACAGGCACCGCCAGATGACGGTCCTTTCAGGGGCTGTGGAAGTGGAGTTTAGACAGAAAAGGTGAGCATCACGCGGCGATGACAGTTAAGTTTAGGCACCAAAACAACGAGTTTTAAGTTTAGGAAAAAGATTGTTTCTTGGGTGAAAGTATTTTGTTTTCGCCACAATGTGAACTCCGCCCCCCGACTTGAAAGCACTGTGTTTTATGTTGACACCATGTTGTGCTATAATTTTGAGATTATTTTCCATTGAATATTGAAGTTGATAAATAGGTGTTTTGGCATTGCTGGCCGAGTGGCTCTATATCTATAATATGGTATTGGAAGGGGGATTTAATTCTTGCATGTTTTGTTTTGTTGTGCATGATCAAAAAACGTTAAAAAAAAAAGTTAAAAGTAATGTAAAAAGTAACATAGCTAAAGTGCAGGAATGAAAAGTTAAGTAAAAGTAAAGTAAGATTAGGTTAAAAAGAGTGTGTTGCTATACAATGGATTGTACAAATGGTAGTGCAAAATTGTATTTAGTTACAGTACTTGAGTAAATGTACTTACAGTACTATACATCTCCGGCAATATTACTCAATAGTACTGAGTAGTAGCTGTTATAATAGCATGTATGGCAGTAGCAGCAGTAGTAGAGGCAGCAGGACTACAGAAGCTTTGGTTACATTAGCAGGAAAAGTAGATTACTTCTTCTGGCTTTTCATATATATTTTTATGCAAAGAAGGACTTAATATTATAAAGATAAATCATATAAAAACGCACCATCAAATGTGATGTTTTGTTCTGCTTTTACTTTTTAAGCAAGGACAAACATCATGCTGCGTAACTAAAAGAATACATTTGTCATAAATTTATTTGCTGCAGATGTTTAAGATAAAAGAGATTCAGCAGCTTTTTCCAAAGCCAACTTTGTCACTGTTGGATTTGACGCCTGTAATGTTTCTGTTGTTGAGTTTGTATGAGGAAGGCTGGGCGCTTTGTGTTTGGATATATAACGCTGGTTGCCTGTACCTGCTATTATTAAGAATGCATGAATAAGTGTCCCTGGCTGTGGCTGTTTTGAGCAGAATCAATACGATGGGGGATATTTTAAAGTGGGTAACATTTTGCTACAGGCAACACTAGATTAAGACTCCGGTTTGTATGCCTTGCTATCAATTCTTCCTCATATACAAACTGAATACGTGCTGTGTTTATACATAAACCACATGGAAAATTATTCTTATATTCTTGCTCGATTCAATTCTATCTCATTTGCTTCAACTGCAGAGAGAACCAGGTGTTTAATTGAAACAGGCTATACCATAGGCAGGCCCTTTATTCAGAATTTTCCCTGTTTTATGAGCACATTTTATTGAGTGTAAAAATGAACTAATGACCTTGGAGACAGTCATTTTATACTATATATTGGCTCAAGATTCAGCTGATTCAATAGTGCTCAACAGTACCATCCACTGATGAAGATATGTGGTTGAAATCTCCTGAAAAAGATAGCTGAGCTAAGATTAAATTTGTCCATATATTTAATCCTATTTCGCAGAGACTTCCCTGTTTTCTGATATTTGCTGTTAATGCTGTTATATAGTTATGAGCAGGGTGCAATTTGTGAAAAAAGCAGAGGGGGGGTAAAGTTTTTTGATCATGCACAACAAAACAAAACATGCAAGAATTCAATCCCCCTTCCAATACAATGGATATAGTGCTTCTCGGCCATGCATGCCAAAACACTTATTTATGAACTTCAATATTCAATGGAAAATTATCTCAAAAAATAGCACAATGTGGTGTCAACACAAAACACAGAGCTTTCAAGCCGGAGAGTAGAGTCCACTTCGTGGCGAAAAAAGAATACTTCACCCAGGAAACGCTCATTTGTTCCTCAGGAGTGCTTTAACCATGATCTTTTTCCTAAACTTAAGGAGTCGTTTTGGTGCCTAAACCTGTCTTCGCCACATGACACTATTTTTCTGGCTTAGCTCAACTACCATGGCCCCTGAATGGACCGTCATCTGGTGGTGCCTGTAGCCGGCTCACAGTCACCTATTGGCAGCTAAACAACTGCCGCTGGTAGCCGGCGTCCCGGAGCCGGAAAATCACACCCTGGTTATGAGTATGAGATTAATGAAAAACAAATCAGATTATAATTGACATTGATGTATTACATTAATCATAGTACAAAGAACTTAGCATTTAAAAAAAAACAAAAACATATTAGACTACCATTTATTTGGAAAGCCTGATAACCAGTATCATTATAACCTTTACCTGCTACATTGATAGATGTAGAAAGAAAAAAAGAAAAGAATAGCATTCAAATTTTTTTCTTTTTCTTTGGTGGTCCAAAGAAGATCTGACTAAAAAGGGGAATTTCGATATTTTTCAACCCAGACCCTATTTTCCCAAGCACTTGTGACTGGTTGTGGTGGCTGTGGCTCGGAGGTAGAGTGGTCACCCCTCAACCACAAGATTGGCAGATTAATCCCAGGCTCCTGTCAAAGCGTCCCTGAGCAAGACACTGAACCTTGTTCCCCGGATGCTGTACTGTATAGCTGTCCACTGCTCCTAATACTCAGCATGGGTTAATTGGATTTAACTACATTGTACTGTCAATTGTATGTGATGAAGTAAGAATAAAATAGTTGTTTTTTTTAAAGTGACTAATGTGAACAAGAATCTTTTGAAATTGGTCCAGTGTTGAGCGAATGTGTTTTTAGCTTGAAAGACGCTAGCGCGGACCGCTGGTTAGCTTACAATGCTAGTATTCGGGGCACAGGGAAAGTAAAAACAAATCGCTATTTTAATAATAACCGGCAGCCGTGAACTGGGCTGCAATGTAACTCTATAGGAAAATTTTTCACCATCAATGTAAGTCCACTAAAAGTGTTGTTTTTGCCACTGACAATATCATATTGTTATTATTAGTGTCTGAATACATGATGGGAAGATGGAGAAGTTGCCGTTATCCTGTCATGCTTTGTGTGTAACTTACTGATGCCAGGTCAACACAATAACATTTCCTCTGGTCTGTCTGCAGCTCTCTACTCTTGGAACAGCATTCTTTAGGAAAATGTGCTTTGCTATAGGATTTCTTCTCCTCTTTGGCTGGCAGTAATCATCTACGGTCAAAACGGTCACTGCAGACCCAATGATCTGCAAGGCACAGTGTGGACCGGGGTGTTAGGATCCATTTGTAGCTGTAGCATAGTAGCCTCAACTTAAGCCTGTCCATATCCAAAGGCAACGTCTATGAAAGCTGCGCGACATTTCATTGGCACGATTCAGAAATGTGCAATTAATAAATCTTTCAGACAAGACAAAGCTATGCTTTGTGTACTCTAAAACAACGAACTGTCTTTTACTGGCCCTCCACACCGCTGTCTCCCAGCAACAAGTCCCCTCGCAAGATTTCAGAACGAGACTTCACCATCTTCCCATCATGTAGTCAGACATTTGTAATAACAATCTGAGCCTGTTAGCAGCCAAACAGCACTTAAAGTGGATGTACATTGACGGTGAACATTTGTCCTATAGGGTTACGTGCGTACAGTGTTCTCGCTCAATACATTTCCAATATTCTTGCTCACATTAGTCACATAGACAAACATTCAAAGGGGAAATAGGGTCATGGTTAAAACATATCCAAAAGTCCCCTTTAATGTGTGATTTCCAGAGAAATTGCTCAATTCAAACTAAATAATATGTTGGTAAAAACAAGGGATGGAAACATTTAAAATTTTCTTAGTTTTTGTTGCCAGGGGGATTAATTGCAGTCAGCTCTTTGCCATTGTTTTTGGTTTATCAATGAAGCTCAACATGTGATGCACAGATGTTTCACATTTCCAGCCTCACAGTTGCTCAAAAGGCAAAACTGTCTTTTCCTGGGAGGCTTGTAATGTGACACATGTGCAGCAAGTTTTGCGTTTCATTGATAATAGCTTAAAAGACAATTCCGGCGCAAAACGAACCTAGGAGTTATTAACAGATGTGTACCCACTCTGTCGCTCTCTGGGACATGTTTTCATGCTAATCAAATGTGTTTTTAGCTTGAAAGACGCTAGCGTGGACCGCTGGTTAGCTTACAATGCTAGTATTTGGGGGACAGGGAAAGTAAAAACAAATCACTATTTATACCACTAAAAAGGCTCAAAATATCACCACACTTCAACGGTAGCATAATGAGGGTCCCTAAATGTTAACCGAAGCATTGAGAACTTTGTAAGTGTACAGACAGTTTATTGAAAAGATACATTAAAGACACTCGTGTTCATGTTTACATGCCGCCGCGGTCTTGAAAACCAGTCATGACTTACAGCTGGCGATGCAAACTAAAATCAAAAGCAATTTGCTCAATATATCTGAAATAATCGCACTCTGCATAACTTGTCTAGTGTACTTACTCAGTGGATAACTGTCCATCTGGTCCCTCCGGTCTGGGTCGCCGTCTCCAATTTATTTTCGGGACATGGAAAAAAGTTTCAAGTACAGCCCTGTTTATCAGAGAGAGAGACCACATTATGCTACCGTTGAAGTTTGGTGATATTTTGAGCCTTTTTAGTGGTATAAATAGCGATTTGTTTTTACTTTCCGTGTGCCCCGAATACTAGCGTTGTAAGCTAATCAGCGGTCCGTGCTACACTGTAAAAAAAAAAATCTTAAAAAAACGGTAAAAAGTCTGGCAGCAAAGTTGCCAAACACTTACCGTCAAATTACAGTAAAAAACCTTACATTATTTTACAGAAAAATTCTTTTTTTAAATACAGAAATTTCCTGTAAATATTTTCTGTACTTTTACAGTATAACTATTGTAGAATTAAAACAAATTCTTGTTATAAAACATTTCTAGAATGTTAAACAACTGTATAAATCTTTATCAAAACTAAGAAATATTGCAGAAATACCTTAAAATTACATAATTTAAATGAAAACTGCTGTTTTCATACGGTTTTCTTTGGTAAATTCACAAGATTATTCAATCCATCCACAAGAACTCCCTGTTAAAGTACAGATTCCTGGATGTAAAACACATAAAAATTATGTAAAATGACTTTCAAATACCCTCCTTTAGGCATTTATTTTATGATTATCCAATCTATTTACGGTAAATTCCTGTTTAACACTGTGTTTTTACTGTACAAAAAAGAGAAGATAATGGGATAATACCTTCCAGAAACATTGTAATAATAGTCATTACTTTATATAAACAATATTTGAGAGTATTTACAAGCAACTCTCCAATATATCTACATACTTTTACCATTAATGTATTTTGTTTACTTTAAATAAACATTCATTTATAGTTATAAAAGGCAACTCTCCAATATATTTACATACCTTTACCATTAATATACGAGGTTTACTTTATATATACAAGCAAATATCCAATATATACACATAGTTTTACCATTATTGTATGGGTGTTCACTTTATATAAACATTATTTGCCCGTAATAACAAGCAACTATCCAATATATCTACAGACTGTACCTCATTATTGTATGGGGGCTTACTTTATATAAACTGTTCTTTATAGTAATTACAAACAACTATCCAATATATATATATATATATACATATATACTTTTACCATTATTGTACGGGGTTTACTTTATATAAACATAGTTTTATAGTAATTTAGAAGCAACTCTCCAATATATCTACATACCTTTACTATTAATATATGAGGTTACTTTATATAAACATTGTTTTATAGTAACTTAAAAGCAACTATCTGGTATATCTACAGACTTTTCCTCATTGAAGTAGGGGGTTTACTTTATATAAACATTATTTGACAGTAATAACAAGCAACAACAATATATCTACAGACTTTTCTTATAAGTGCATGGGATTTACTTCATAAACATTATTTGACAGTAATTACTAACCAATATATGTTCACAACTTCCTCATTAGTAAATGGGGTTTTGAATGTACAAAAACCAAAAGGGCTATGTAAAAGTGCAATTGCATCAACTACTTTTACACGCAATAAATATATAATTTTTTCTGCTGACATTTTACAGCATTGTCCAATCCATTCACTGAAGATCCCTATTTGAGATGTATGAGATTTTAAGATGTATCATAACCAGAAAGTATTATAGAATGACCATTTACTGCATGCTTTACAAAGAAATGCACTATTTAAACAGTGCTATCCTTAAAGTTCACATATGAATAAACTTATGGGAGCAAAAACTGTCTGGTACATTGAATTATAGAAAAAGGGGAACTATGGGCAATTTGGGAATTCATACATGCGTGTTAAAAATGTCAGTGAACATGAACAACTCTCTCCAAAATCTAAAGACTCAAATTTGTGATGTCATCTGATATAATGTCTGGAGCTTTTCCAAAAACAATGAATTGAGAAATATTTCAAAGATGACACTGAGATCACCCAGGGGGATGTTCAGAGGTAACGGGTAGAGTTTCTGTTTCAGAAATAAAATGCTAACATAGAATAAACCTCATTTGGGTTTTTTTTATTCTACAAAATTAGTTTCACATTCATTGTCTATGAAGCAGCTTAGTAACCTGATTACATCATAGTTTGAGTCTTACATTTCTGGTTTGTGGCTTCGCCAGAGAGTAGCTCTTAATCAAAAATATCAGAGGTGAGATTAAAGACCATTGCACACCAGGGACGATTATTTTGCATGTCAATATATTTTTTCGAACTGTTGTTTTTGTCACAAGTAGTGTTTACTTATGAGGATCACCAAACAACAACACGGAGGCTGCTGTCCCAACTACAGACTGTACGTCAGCAAACTTTATTACTCCTTTCAACCTTTACAATGGCAGCGTATGCCAGAAACATTCTTTCCGTTTTTACCTTTCACAATAAGCCCGAGACATATGCTACACTGTTTTGCAGAGGGAATTCAATTGAGTATTAACTGTATACTCAATTAGAGTTAGAGGAAACTCAATAAATAGCTTACAGTAGCTTAGTGTTACAGCTTTTCCTGGGACGTATCCGAAGCTAGCCCCCGTCCCTCCACTCAGCAGCCTGGAAACCAGACAGGACACCTTTTGGTGCTTTTGAGGAGTTGCTGCATTTATTTGTTGTCAAACTGCAGAATCTAGCTGCTGTACAATCACTTCATATCTTCACCACTAAACGTTAACTCTCCTCTGCTCCGACTGCTCTCTCTTTCTCGTCCGCTCACACCACATCTTCCGTCACTTTCTCGCTCTCTTCAGCATCTGTCCTACTGACATTGTAGATGAGCTGGCGTGTATATCCAAACCTTATATTGAAAACTGTCACAAATTTGCATTGCTGCCGGTGTGAATAGTTTTGATGTGAAATATTCACAGGCGATTATTTTGCATATTGGCGTCACTTATTCGTCACGCCCCCAGTGTGTAACGGTCTTAAGTCACACATGTGCAAGTCACAAATCTTAACCTTCACCGTCTTGAACAAGTCCCAAGTCACTGTGTTTAGACTCAAGTAAGGCTGTACCAACAAAAAGGGGTGTAACAATGTTACAAATCCAAATCCGGTTCGTTTTATTTACAAGCACAGACCAGGTAAAGCAACCGTTAACAATGCAGGGGCCCATTTCAGGAAGGAGGTTTAACAAACTCTGAGTGTAACCCTGATATCTGAGTTGATTTACCCTGAGATGGAAACTCTGAGTTTTCAGTTTCAGGCAGCATGAATGGAGCCATGATACTACGATTCACCATGGTAACAACCACAAACAAACTGGTGGGCAGAAATACTGCACATACAGCGAGTTTGAACATGTATTTAGTTAAAAAAGCAACACAGCGGCTGCTTTAAAAGAGAGAATTTGCGTGGGAGAAAATTGCTGCTAGAGTAAATGCGTTAGTTCCAATATAGTGTATTAATATCATATTTAATCATAAGTATAATATTACTGGTGAAATGGTATTGAACCTATAATCTATAAAAGTCCTAGGCCTACTAATCCCATTCTGAGGCTGCAGCACCATCATCAACAGAACTATAATTCATAATCTTATATTTCAAAGGGTTTACATCATTCACCTGCAATACTGTGGAACTCTTTTTTAATGGCTCTTACTGGTTTGTGTCCAGGGAACACTACACAAACGTTTAAAAAAACGTTTCAGAGTGAGTCACACTCTTCTGACGGCGCTTTGCTACAGTAGCTTTACCAATATGCTCCGCATCACCAATGTTGTAAAGAAAACTGTTGTTTGCAAAAAAATGTAATGTGACACAAATAATGTGCTGGGATGTAGAGCATGTCCACGATGGGTGACGTTAGTGATATGAGGATGATAAGGTTATGTAAGCTACATAACTGATAGACTGGGAAGAAAAAAACGGTACCGCTCAAATAGGTATTTATCTGAAAATTAAAATGCGTCGGGGCCTCAATATCATCTCCTGACGTATGTTTAACTCCCTGCGAAGTAATACAGCTTCTACATCACCGGGATCGTCGACAAAAGGACATTGCATGTTTTGAGAAAAAAAAAAGTTTTATAATCTGCCTAACATGGTTAATAAACCAACCCTGTTTTTGTATTCATGCCGATAACAAACTGCGCTAAAATGCGCCTGATACAGACTGCAATTATGAATGATGAAATGAAAGAGAGCTGTGTCAGAGGGAGGAGACTGAAAGAAGAAAACCTGTTCCCGACTAGGTTAGGTTCACAGAGTCCGAGGTTAGGTTACTCTCTTTCTGAAACGGAAAACCCAGAATTACCCTCATCTCAGGGTTAACAAACTCAGAGTTTTCACTAAACCTGCTTTCTGAAATGGACCTGTCATTCGGTACCTCCATTAGCTGTACGTGTGTTTGTGAACTCCTTTGCTGCCTCCTTCTTAGCCTCTGCTGGGCTCCCTATTGCTCTGGGCTATCCTTTTCTCAGCCATCTGATGCACGAGAGCTGTCTGGTCTGTTGATCCTTGTCAAACTGAACACAGAATGAGAGCCATAACATGGGTGAGAAAGATGTGGTAAGGTACAGATGATAACGTGTAATACAGTAGGGTGAACATCTATTTACTTTAGCTTTCTTTATCTTCTTGATCTTCTTATCTTGGTATTCTTTCTTCCATCTTGCCTAAACAAGGATTAAAGAATTAGGGTGAGATTTGAACATTACTGTAACAGTAGTATACATAGATTTATTTGTGGAGGCTTGCCAGCATTGACCACCAGGTATTTATTTATTTTGATTTACAGCAAAAATTAAACTTAAAATACATATTTAATTACAGACTGAGTGCAATTGTCTGGAGGAAGAAACAGTTATAAATAGAGCAGGTAGCCTATATCTTATTTCTGAGTTTGTTCAATTCCCTGTCCATTTATTTTTATGTGGAAAGCGGGAATGGAAATATTCTCTCTGGAAAGACAGAATGGTAATGTTAAGTTGGACACACTGAATCATGAGTGAAAATAACGATCACGTTCAAATTAAGATGTTGTGGTCCACAAAGCAGACGCTCCGTTTAATGTCAAGTTGTAACTTCTTGTTGTTACAACGTGTGGTTCACCGTTCATAAAGTAGAACCAACGTAAAGTTAGTCAGCTGAGATAGCTTATGTAAACTTGAGGCATAACCTAGCTAGGTGGTAACGTTAAACGGCGGGTTACCGGTTAGTTAACAGTAATGTTAACTACTAGCGTTAGGAGCAACGGAGCGTTATAACGTTTCTTTAATTACTAGTATTAGCTAGTACCCAGCAAATCAAGCTGACCTGCTAAACTGTCTAACTGTCTAGTTAACTGTTATATATTTAGCTAGCTAGCTAAAATTACGATTGGTGCATGGTTCACATTCAGGGCTAACATTACATAAGGACGGTCTTAATGTAACGTTAGCGAACGCCAGACACACTTTGATAAGGCACATAAACGGCAAATGCTAACGTTATCCCTGCTGACATTTTAAAATTGTGAAACGTATGCAAGTGTTATCTTAACTCGTGTCCAGTTGATATCTCGTGAGGAAACTGCATGTACATAAAAAGAAAAGTATTACTTTACCTTAAGTGAAAGCTGAATTTGAATCATCGTGGAGAAGTCCTGACTCCTGCGTTACATTATTATCCACACTGTCTCTGCGTCGAGATGAGTTTGACGTTAGCACAGCCCCCCATGAAGTCAAACAATATCATTGGTCAAGATCGTCTCTGCCCGGCATGATTCATCCAATGATTGTGCAACATTCAATTATTTGAATCTGCGCGCACTTTCCTGAAGCACATACCCTAGACTAAAGAGACCATTTCTGTTTACATTTCTGTTTTTTCAACCATTTTAAGGTCTTACATCGCTTCACGCCCTGATTATCAATGTTCACGTTGATGCTAGAAGCCTTGGTTGAACTGTTGAGCCCTAGCATCCCTTCCCAGTCTTTCACACATTGCATGTATTGCTAAATTGAAAAAAAATATATTGCACACCAATGTAAAGCTTTATTCATACTGTGTCCTCCCTGTCTTTATTCACCGTATATTACCTCAGCCCATGAAAAACTCTTTGTTCCCTTTGACCTGTAGAAAGTGGGGAGAGGCAACATGATTTGAGGGAGCAGTAGACTGCACAATGACCTTGCATTTTGTTGAACACTGTGACTCACTTTGGGTCTTAATATTAAGAAAAATTGTTTTAACAAAATTTCAACTTCATAAGGAAAAGAACATGTATGCTACATATTCTATTTGAAGTACACCAAATACATTAAAAAGAGGTCTGTCCCGCATGCATATTAGTTTCTGACTGTGGGGAATTGGGAAAAACAGTAAAAACGTCCCCAAATTTCTGAATTGCTTATTTTCATAACATTCACTGAGCCTTGCCTAAAACAGTTTGGAGTTTGTATTGGAAGACTCCAACGTTTTTAAAGTGGATTAACAGCCTTTTATGAAAAGCCTACTCCTTCAGTTTTGAAATGAAATCACAGATAATTTCTCAAATAAGCATAATGTTGCAGATGTCCATACTGTTTGTCGGTAGGCATGACTTTCATAGGAGGGGACACACTTTCCTATCAACGCAGGGTTGAATTAAACTGTATGAGGGTTGGAACTAGCGGAACAAGTTAGGTTAGGTGGTGTGCAAGTTAGGCAAGCAGGTACATACTGTATTTGAGGTACTGGTGTGCATTAATATTGATTTTCCACCCCTTATAAAAGTGTAGCATAGCTGTGGCACAGGCAATCCATTTAACTTATTAATGTTACACCTTAATGAAACACACATTGCCCAATATGTGCATCTATGCCTGTGTAACCATTGCAAGTCAGTGGAAATTGTATTGTAATTTCAGAGGCAGGGGTGGTCAGATCACCGAGGTCTTGGTGAGGCATTTAAGGTACCGGACATGCATGAATATTCATTCTACCCCACATAAGGGGGAAGCTCATGCTCTGAGCTGTTTGCATGACATAGACAGGAACAAACATCAAAAGCCAGAGTGGACACAGTATGAGACATCACCGCAGACATAACAGCAAAGTAAGCAGTCAATGGAAAAATATGTTGGGCCATGAATCTGAAATAGGCCCATGGCCTCCACGGAAGTGAAATGAGGCAAGAACATCAGATGGCCCCTAAAATATTAGGATGGTGAAGATGTAGGCTTACCCAGGCTGTAGGCTGCCTGGCTCTCTGTGTACTGTATCGTCATCCTGTAGGCCTATAGGGTTGTGGGCCTATGTGATGTGAACTGTGGCTGCACGATTCTTTTGTCAACTAATTTGCCAGACCAAAACATGATTATATAGTGATGAGCATATCACAGACTTGGACTAAAATAGACATCATGTACATCCAAGGCCTGTAGTTTAGGTTGACTCTTGTCTCTTATGCATTCCCATAACTGAAGCTATGGCTTTGTTTCCACAAATATTTAGGTGAAAGAATGTTTATTTTTACAAAGACAGATCTAAATACAGCATCTTTGTCACCAGTGGTGATTTGGTGCAGTAGTCCTATAGCTTTTTAAGCTTGTGTGCTGCCAAGTTGTTTTACTGTTTGTATTACCATAAATATGCTTGCAAAATACTACAGTAGTGTAGTTTCTAATATAATTACATTGATCCAACTATAATTGAGAACAATTGCTTGTGGATTTTTGCTGTGGAGTTGTTGAGGCCATGCAGTGAGGGTTCATGTCAGCCTCATTCAATGCATTAAACGGGTATGGCTGGTCCTACCTGTCTCACTACCTCTGTTAACCCCTCTTCAAATAACTGCAAAGCTAAATACAAGTCCTACTCTATTGCTAGAATTTAGTAGACTTGCATTAAGAGACACTGGCCAGGATGAAGTTTGACAGCGATTAAAACACTAACACACAGTATGAGACCACATTGAATAAGCTAAAATGGACCCCTATACATTATACCAATATTTACCCTATGAAGAGTCTCTGATGCATATATTGGATAGTTAATTGTAAATATTGTCAAATATTTTTACAAAGTAAACACACAGTACATTAATGGGATAAGTCTGTAGATATATTGAATAGTTGCTTTTAATCACTATAAAGTATTGTTTGTATGAAGTAAACCTGATATATTAATGATTAAAGTACAGTATATTAGTTTCTTTTTAACACTATACAATATTGTTTATATAAAGTAAACCCTTATACATTTATGGGGAAAAGCCTGTAGACATAATGAAGAGTTGATTGTAACGTTTATATAAAGTAATGACTATAAAATAATGGTTCTGCAAGTTATTATCACATATTGTTTTTTGTACAGTAGAAAACCAGTATTAAACAGGAATTTACTGTAAATTGATTGGATAATCATGTAAAATAAATGCCTAAAGCTTTTAAGATACTATTAATGGGCTGTCAAATAGGGTAATTTTACATTAATTTGACATGTAAATAACTATAAATGAATGTTTATTTAAAGTAAACAACATACATTAATGGTAAAAGTATGTAGATATATTGGAGAGTTGCTTGTAAATACTCTCAAATATTGTTTATATAAAGTAATGACTATTATTACAATGTTTCTGGAAGGTATTATCCCATTATCTTCTCTTTTTTGTACAGTAAAAACACAGTGTTAAACAGGAATTTACCGTAAATAGATTGGATAATCATAAAATAAACGCCTAAAGGAGGGTATTTGAAAGTCATTTTACATAATTTTTATGTGTTTTACATCCAGGAATCTGTACTTTAACAGGGAGTTCTTGTGGATGGATTGAATAATCTTGTGAATTTACCAAAGAAAACCGTATGAAAACAGCAGTTTTCATTTAAATTATGTAATTTTAAGGTATTTTGCAATATTTTTCAGTGTTTGTACAGATTTATACATTTGTTTAACATTCTAAATATGTTTTTCGATTACAATTCTTTTTAATTCTACAGTAGTTGGACTGTGAAAATACAGAAAATGTACAGTAGATATCTGTATTTTAAAAATAAATTCTTTGTAGAATAACATAAGGTTTTTTACTGTCATTTCACGGTAAGTGTTTGGCAACTTTTGCTGCCAGACTTTTTACCGTTTTTTCACGATTGTTTTTTAACGTTTCTTTACATTAAATTTAAGGTTTAACAGTAAAAAACCAGAAAGAGGCCTCAATTTTACACACCGTAAAATTATGGGTTTTTTTTTGTCTTTTTACATAAAATTCAATGTAATTTAACTTTCAAGACCGTTAAGCAATGGAATTATCCTGTTAAACAACTATATTATCTCATTATATCAATTTACAGACTAAAACCTTAAATTAATGGGTTTTTTTTAAATAAAAGTATTTTTCTGTATTTCTCTGGCATTAACACTTAATGTAGAAAAAACGGAAAAAATCCGTAAAATTATACAGTGAATTCCAGTGAAATAACTTTTTTTTTTTACAGTGTAGTCTAATGTATTGTAGTGGGTGTACTGTACTGTATATTGGCCAGAATTTGCCTTTGGGGGAGGAGGGGGGCATATCATAGTAGGGGGTCTGGGTGTCCTCCCCCAGGCAAGTTTTAAGCATCAACGACTTAATTTCCTGCATTCCGATACACTTTTATGCACCAATTTATGGTGAAATACCTCCATTGAGCCTATGTGAAGAAAAAAGCACAGATGACAATTCAAAATATATCAAACATATAATGGAAAGTATGTTGTTACGTGTCATTGGGCATTTTTAAGTGAGTATATGGAAATTCTGGAGCTTACTATCACGTAGACTACACCACTGGATATTGATAAGCTAAGCGTTGTGATTTACGCATAACAGCGTCAACTTTTTTGCCAGCTTTCTTTCCTGCGTTTTGCCTGTTAAACCGTGTCTGTGTTCTTCATATTTATGTAGAATTATAGTTTGTTCTTCTTGTTTAAAAGATGCAGCTCTGGTAGATGTTTGCGATTGGTCGTGGTGCGCAAACACCGCCTCTTTTATGTGAACGCGCACGTCTCTAGATTGGAAAAACCTGGGTTGACTGAACTAGTTGATAACCAGCGTCGTGATACAGGTTATGCGGGACCACGGTTGTTAGGTTAGGTGAAGCCGGATCACTGAAAGAAATCCAGGACATGTTGATCTTGATTCGTAGTACAGGCCTCAGGTGTGTTCATTGTGTTCAAATATTGCTGACTGTGGCAAGCATTTTGCATCACATGAGCTTTCATTTGAGAATATGAGAAGAGTTCTTTTGCAACTTGTGTTTTAGCAAAGAAAAATGTGTTAAGATTTATGAGAACGGAGGATTGTGTTTTGTGAATTGTGTCTTCATGTGAAATGTGTTTATGATATTGGAAAATGATGGCTAGATTTAGTAAATGTGTTTAGACAACTGGTCATTTGGTTTAGAGGATTGGCTTTTGTGTTTTAGCATTTGAGAAAAACTGTAATATAAATCATCCTAATACTGTGTTAATGTTCATAGAGAGAGAGAGAGAGCATGTTTTCTGGTAATTAAATAAATAAATAGTCTATATGAAATAACCACATATAAAGCCTAGTTTTGTACACTCCTGTGTGGATTAAATACTTGACATATGAAAATAGTATTTAGTATTTTCTGATTTTATTTTTATTTTTTCTCAATTGCTAAAACACAATTTTTGAAAATTGCTCCATTTTCTGAAAACATTAAACACAAAACCTCATCTTCAAGCACTATTTACAAAACCTCTGACTCCTCTCGCAAAATGAAACTTTTGCCTCAAAACAGTTTTACCTGTGTTCAAAATCAAACACTGCTCTCAAATCATAAACAAAGTGATCAAAATGATATACACTATCAAGCAGTCAGTAAACAATACACCAAAAAGTAGAAAACACATTGTTCAAAACATATAGTTCTCAGGGAGTATTTTTCATCTCAAAACAAATTTCATATTTTTCCGTCATTGTCTTTAGATGAACGAAAACATGTTCTATCATAGTAGCTCAAAATTGATCAGAAATTACTATGCTTTGCTCTTTGCAATTTTTTTTAATTTCTTTGCAGTGAGATCTGCAAATTGTGTTTTACCATGTGAAATGGTTTAATGTATTGACAACAGACTGCACAATTAGCTAAATGAGTTCAGGTAACTGATAACTTTGTTCAACCAATGGGTTTTAGTGTTTTAGCAATTGAGAAAAACTGTAAGTGCAAAGTGAACATAAGGATCAGAGCGTAAAGCATCAAGAATTAAATTGAAGTGCCACGCTTGGTCAAACCATCCAGCGAGGCCTCATCCCCGTCATGCTACTTCCACCATACACTCCACATAATTCAATTATGTATTTAAACAATAATGGAGTACATGTATCAGACCCTTGTTGGAGTAATACATATTGTGAAAGTCTTTCACTGTCGTATGTCGAACAGCATTATGATGGCATTGTGTGTGCAGGCTACAAAAAAGACATGACTTCCCATCATTAAACACTCCACAGCTAAATGATCACACCTAGTGACACTAGTCACAGTAAAGCTCTAACCTACACAGTTTCTGTACATGGAAATATTTAATGGGCTAAAAGTCTATGTTTCATTCATTTGGATCATGTATTGGATCATTGTATCATGTATTGGATTGTATGTATTGAATATTCTTCTGAAAAGACACTAAAACTGAACATCCGTCTAAACTAAGGCAGCAAATAACCTTCATACCGTGAATCCCTTTTTGAATATTTCAGTCATAAACTGTGTATACTACACTCTAAGTTTTTGGATCTAAATATTAGGGCTGTAACTAACAACTATTTTCATTATGAATTAATCTGGCAATTATTTCAATGATTTGTTAGTCTATTCACTGTCAGAAAAATGTGTCACTACTTTTCAAAGCCCTAGGTGACATCTTAAAATCCCAGAGATATTCAGTTCACAGTAATATATTGCAAAGAAAAGTATCAAACCCTCTTATTTGAGGGGCTGGAACTAAAGAATGTTTGGTGTTATTTAGTATTTAGCTGATAGAGGTGAAAAAAATAACCTTTCAGGGGGCTCAAAACAAGAACTGGTTAAAGAACACAATAGGAAGTGAAAAATAAAGATGTGATTTTAAATGTCATGTATGTCATTTTTAAATTGGCTTTTATGATTCCTAAAAAAAACATCCCAAAACATGTGTGATGATTTGCTTATGTAGAAAGTTTTAAACAATACAGGAAAATAATTAATAATAATAATTAACGACACTTGCACTATAAATGAATGCAGAAAAGGCACTAATTGTTGCATAAAAAAATCATCAGAATGCAGGAAAGTGTTTGACGCTCAACATTTTCTAGGGGAGGACAACCACCCCCCCCCCAGTTATAACGGTTATAACTTTTTATAGTTTTATTTTGTTTCTGTCGATTTTGAATGAAGTGTATTTTACTAAAATTACTGTTTATTTACATTGAGTCTGGAAGGTATAGCGAACGCAATTTCGCGGATGTTTTTATGTTTAAAAAAAAAGGATCTTACTCTTTAACAGAAAGGTCGACCTCCTTAGAAATCCTTTCGATAATGTTGTCAGACAGAATATTAATCTGAGCCTGTCAGTGGCAAAATGAGCACTTTTGTGAAGGTAAATACATGCTGGACAATTGCCCTATTAACTTACATTGTAAGTTTACATTGTGTTTCACCGCTGCTGACTGCAGCGATCTTTCTTAATACTGGACCAGTGTCAAAGATTGTTGTTCATATCAGTCACTTAGACACAAAAACATAGGAAAATAGGGTTGAAAAAAAACAGTAGTTACCCTTTAATGCAAAAAATAGCATTCACATTTTTTGGCTGGTTGGAGAACCCCTGACTTTATTATTTACCATCATTTTTAAAAGCAAACAGACACCCTTGACCGTGGACATTTCCAAAGCTGTCTCCTCCTCCACAGCATCTGTCATGTTTCATTCAATTTTTCTGATTTACTTTGAGCCAAAGGAACTGACAAAACACACTGCTCACCCAGAGATTACAATATCTTCCACCTTGTGGCAGCAGGTAAAGGCAGACCTCCAGTCAGTCACTATGGGATTCTGTCTCATTCATTGTAGTTCTTGTACATTTCCCTGCCAATGTGTCTGATACTGTGCAAAGAGCCGAGTGTGTTTGAGAAGCGAGGTGCTGGGTGGGAAGTCAGCTACGATAAACCCTGATTGTTTGAAGCAGATAGCTATTAGCTGGCAGAGAGTGTGAGCTATTATGGTGAAAATGAAGCATTGTCAAAGAAACATAAGACTTCCCTCAGTGGATGATAGCCTCCTGAAGGGGTCTCAGATTAGATCTCACAGGTGCACTTGGGAGGGGAGTGCTGATCATTACACTGGGAGAATTATAGCTGCTCATCAAATCTCCTCAGGAATGAATATTAAGTCTTATTACGAGGACGGAAGCCAAAGCCTCTGATGTGAGCCATTTACGAGAATTGTTTGGGTTATATGGTTTGGCTTTTTACAAGACGTTTTCAGTCTGCCAATTGACTCACAGTGGTGTAACAGCACTAATGCACTGCTCCACTTAAAGAAGTGTTGGAACTAGGAGATATGACTAAAATCCAGCTTTGAAAGATGGAGCGACTTTGCTTTGGGGAGTGCAGAGCTGTGTGAGTGAATGTTCCTGTCTCCATCCAGAAGCCCGAGACAGGTTCTCTGTGCCTTGATGTCAGAGTAAAGTACAGTGAAGCAGAGCAGTGAACGGGGAGAGATAAAGAGGGTGACTGAATTTCAGATTTATTCTCTGGCTATGAAGTTATACTTTCTGCTGTCAAAATCACTGCAGTTCTGTGAAATAAAACGTACATGTCAAGACTAAGATACATCAGTGACACAGTATGAATATCTTCTTTTGAGGAGAGAAACAGGGTTTTGGGGCAGGAAATATTCATTTATATAACTATATACTCATAATGTGGTTAAAATAAACACTACACAGCAGCGAAATCTAATGAACTCCAATAGAAATGACTGCTCAGTCCTTCCAGTTTTGCAGTTGACAGCATTTAGTCTGCTGATTCCCACACTAAATTACTAAAATAATGGATTTCTGCACAGTGCGACATAATGTGCAATTCCACCACATCAGGTTTTAACAATATTGCATAATGCACTATAGTTGTTTCATTCATCTTCTTCCCAGTGCTGCAAACGCTTCCAAGTACTTGTTGGTAACATGGACACTAAAGCACAAAAACTGAGGGGCCTTAAGGTGGCTTTTGCATTATTACACAATTTTAAAGCACTGTGTTTAAGGTGGGCCTGAGACTTACTATTTTTATTATTTCAGCAGGTATTATGCTCACATGTAGCATATTCCTTAATCATTTTGTGTTTAATCAAACACTTTGTGAAACACAGACCACCTGGGACCAGTTTTCTAGGAATGAAGCTCAAAGCAAAATCTACTGGAGCTGAGATGTGTATCTTTTCATGCAGTGTAAGTCTGTTGTGTGCTTTGTATCTGCGCTATTTAGAATGCAACAGGATATGTGCAAACAAAATGTACAGAGGGTAAGAAAGATAAGTGGCGCTGGAGCCCACTTAGTAAGTTGGAGGCCAGAGTTTGAAACAAACTAGTTTGTGTGACGTGTTCTTCGACCACATCTAAAGACAGGTGTAGCTGTTCTGAATGGCCACACTCAAAGGCGGGACAAAAGGACCCGCCGTCATACAGAGCAGTGAGACACGCTAAATTGAACATATAGGGATAACGACACATACTTTCGTCTTCTAGAAGGCATTCATGGTGTTGCACCTAGTTGTTCACAGAAAGTAAAATAAAGAGAACACATGAAGAGAGCTTGAAAGAGAAGTTCAAACCCTGCTGACTGTCTCACCTCCACACACCTAACCAATCACTGCGTCAAGTAGGCATGAATGTGTGATTATTGGTTTCGGAAAGTTACAGTAATTGTTGAATGCAACCAAATTCTGACATTGGAAAAGTGTGGGGGGCGGGAGGTTCAGACGCTGTGCCCTGGTGCCTTCAGACATGTATAACTCTGCACTGTCTGCAACAGTTCTACTTGTTAAAAAGCACCAATGATAAAAACACAATAAAGCTCAATGCATTATTATATAATATTTTTATACAACAAGCAAACGCCAGGTTGGAAAAATGTTCCTGTTATAGGGGGGGAAAAGACCTAACTCAGCCTGTAATAGAAAATAAAAAAAAATAAAAAATTGAATTTTATATTCATATAACACACAACAAAAATCCTACATCTGAATTTATGAAATTTTTATTTTGACACAAAGATGAGAAAGATTATTTTATGGCCATTTTCTCCAATAAAAAGTACAAATTTGAATTATTACCCCAGTCCAGAAGAAAAGAAATTCAGGAAAATAAATACTGTTTTGACTTTTAAGTAAAAAGGTGGCATGTTACCATGTTAATCTGTTAAATATTGCTACAATGAGGCTGCTTTGGCACTTTCTGTGTTTTGGATTGAAGGCTTCTTGGCCTTTGTTGCAGAGATGTGTTATGACACAGGCTGGTTGCTTGATGTAGCATCATGACCCATCATTAACCAAAATGGGATTGACAGTGTGTTAAATGGCTGTGGATGGAGAGGTTTGGAGCCAAAGCAGAGAAAAGACAGGGAAAGTGAAGCCAGACGTCTCTGCACCTGCACGGCCAAGCCATTATTGAGTCTGTGGCAGTGGTCTGAATGCCTGCTTTGTGTATGACATTTGCTATACATACTGCTCTTGATTGGCTCACTATTACTGCCATTTCTATTATGCTGCTGAAATTGAAACAACTGGGCTTATCCTGCAATAATAACAATGAACCCAAAATGCAATAACAAACATATACGGAATGCACTTTATGATACAAGGAAAATATCTCCAAGAGGGAAAGCCTTTTCAGACATCTTTACAGACACCGACTAACAGAGGATCTAGTTATTGCATTCAACGTTTTGTATTACGAACAAGATTATTATATATTATATATATCCAACAAATTTACATTTCAATACATTTTCAAACATTGACAACAAATGCAGCTTTTGTAATGGTGAACCAGAATCTTAATGACTCTTTAGTATGAATCAACATCCATCCAACCACATCTGTTATTCTCTTTCATTCTCCGCAGCGTCTGCCTCTGAGGACGTTCTATCTCTGACCCCAGGGGGCCCTGCGGAGAGCGGGGCCAGCCTGTACCCCACCACCCAGGACACGGGCAGGAGGCCCCCCATTGTCACCACTGCCCCGCCTGTCAATTTTCCCAACCACCACCCACTCTACAGGAATCCCCCCCAGCGCCCTCACGGTCAGCCAAACTACTTTGAAGACAGTGGGTTATCCAGCTTTCAGCCCAGCTCCCCCCCCCTGCCATCCGGGACTCGCCTGGATCAAGGTGAGAAAAGGGCTTCAGATGAGAGTGCTGGAAGCGCTGACATGCAGGCAACCCTTTTAAAGCACGCATCTGCAGCCACTTCTCACTCCAACACCCCTGCTCCAGTCACCAGTGTGGGTTTAAAAGATCCAGAAGATGCTGCCGCCGTCCCCTCTTCTGCTGCTGCTGCTGCTGCCAGGGAGGGAGATGTAGAGAGGCCTAGTCAGCCTGGGCTGGAGCAGAATGGAGAGGAGCCTACCACCACCACCATCACCACCACCATGCACAGTCCAGGTAACATTAGTATGCCTTTTTAAATACACCACATACATAAGAATCACATTTCTTAGGATGATTGGAAAACAACGATAGGGGAACATGTTCTCTATTTAATAAAGTGTTGTTGTGTGCATGCAGTATGGGTGTGCATGTGGCCTGGGAAGTAAGCCAGGTGATTTTAATTGTAATATGAAGAATGTCTTTATTAAGTTCACGGTTCATCATTGTCATTCTACAGCACAGGGTTGCACAACGATACGCTAGTTATAGCCCCTTAATGCTACACAAGAGAAAGATTTCGTCAGTTGTATGTGAATAAATTTGCCTTTTTCTTGTGAGACAAAAAATTACAACTGATTATGGGGCGTGGGTTTGCATGTATTTTTAGGAGCACTGAATTGTCCCGACCAATATTTGAGCAAACTTGTTCACAACTAATCTTAATGTTGTGAAGTCCTGTTGTAGTGGTGTCTTAATGTTGTGATCTTATTGTTGGTACTATTGTTTTGGCGTTTTAATGTTGTTAAATTGTATTGTTGTTGTAGTGTTGTCTTCATGTTGTGGTTCTTGTTGTCGGAGTGGTGTTTTTGTGTTGTGGTTTTTGTTGTTGTTATTGTTGTGGGCAAGTTTTAATACTGTGACATTTGATTGTTGTCCTTTACTGTTGTGTTAGCGTTTTTGTACTCCACTTTTGTTTCCTTTCTGACAAAGATGTTATTCTCTGTTTCCTGCCAAGGGACTACAGATGAAAATTAGCTTATAGCTAACTCTGGTACTGCTAAGGAGCTGTGCATTGTCCCTGTCAAATGAAAAACAAAAACAAAGAATCGTACTGCCAGCGAGAGCTGCTCAGTGTGCTCAGTTTTGACTTGTAAAGTTTGTACTGCTGTGAGTCGTCTTTACTCTGACCAGGGGCTCTGTGTCTTTTGTCTCCGTAAAAATAGAGATGAGCAGCGTGATGCGTGCACAGGTGCGTGTGGCTTCCGTGGTCAGCGTAGCAGCTTCAGTTGATTATTATGAACGCTCTGCTGTGGGCATGCTGCCGCAGACATGTATCCGCAGGTCCATGCTCCGTGTATTTCGTCTGTAGTTTTCCACCTTCGATGAAGAGCAGTGTACAGCCACTTCTCTAAACTTTGTATTATCCAGAGACCAGTCCCAAACGGGGCTCCGTGTCCATCAGATGGTCTGAATCAGATACTACCATAAAGTTGATCCACAGGAGAATAAACATTTGAAATTAATACAGAATGTCTGAGAGCCTTACTGCATTATATTTCATTTTGTTTTTATATTTAGAATTGTCACTTGTGTTTTCCTTTACATATAGACATTTCCACTATAAACTGATGTAAAAAAAGGCAGAAATTGGTGCATAAACATTCTTAATGGTCAAACTCTGGGAGAAAGGCCAGACCCATTTCGGCATCCATGTTATCCAATCTGTTATCCACATCAAGTCCGGCCATGCAGGTAATCAAATACAGTGAGACCACAGTGCAGCCGGATATTTTACCAAAATAAACACATTTCAAAATTAAACAGCCAGGTTTATGATTTTGGCTGTCTTGACTTCTCACAGCGAGACATGCGATCAGGCACATGGAGAGAGAGACCGACGGATGGACAGAGAGAGAGAGAGACGCACGCACGCACACACATACACACACACACACAGCCACATAGGCTTAGACAATTACCACAGTTTTCCCCACTCATCCTGTCTCTTTTTATGAGAGAGAGAGAGAGAGAGAGAGAGAGAGAGAGAGAGAGAGAGAGAGAGAGCAGTGACCGGCGCGTAGAATATACAGATGGATATCTCAGCTCAGACAAAATCCGTTATGTGTTTACTTTCTCTATGGCCTTGGCAGGGTGAGCAGCACAGTCTTATCATACAGCTGCTATGTCTCCCATCATATACTGAGACTGAAATTTGAAGTACTCCTCTGCCTGGAAAGGTTATGAGGTTATGTTGGACACTGACCTGAATGACACCTGGGTACCACTGTCTCAACTTACATAGCATGAGTTCATAAACTGGAAATTCCACCACACACATATGCCAAGTACTTACATCAAAACAAAACGAAAAATATTCGTGAATTTGTACACATACACATGTAATAATCTTATGTAATCCTTTTACATTTTAACCCCATATTTATCCCCAAAGAGGGGATATTATTCATCTGCAGTGATAAATAAAACGTAGGTTAACTCTGAATGAGTATTCTTGTGTTTATTGTTATATGTGTATCGTTAGTCTTTTGTAGAACCCAACCTATGGTTGGTGGCATGCAACACTTGTGCTTAATATATTTGGTAACCCTAAAATGGCATGTGGCCCCAACCTGGCCCCTCTATTTGAAATGGTCTAGAACCGTCACTGGAGCAGCTTGATTAATCAGCTGGGCCCCATTTCAGAAAACAGGTTTAGTGAAAACTCTGAGTTTGTTAACCCTGAGATGAGGGAAACTCTGTTTCAGAAAGGGAGGTTAATCAAACCTGAGAGAGAGGGGTAACTCTAGCCCATTTCAGAAAGAGATGTAACTTAACCTCAGAGTCAGTTACTATGGTAAACTGAGCCTGTGAACCTAACCTGGTCGGGAACAGGTTTTCTTCACTATATCTCGAGTTTCTCTCGGTCTCCTCCCTCTGACACAGCACTCTTTCATTTCCTCATTCATTCATTCAGTCTGTATCAGGCGCATTTTAGCACAGTTTGTTATCTGCATAAATAAAAAACAGTGTTGGTTTATTAACCATGTTAGGCAGACTATAAAACTTTTTTTTTCTCAAAACATGGCATTTCCTTTTGTTGACGATCCCATTGATGAAGAAGCTTTATTACTTTGCAGGGAGTTAAACATACATCAGTAGATGATATTGAGGCGACTATAGATGCATTTTTATTTCCAGATAACTTCCTATTTGAGCGGTATCGATTTTCTTCCCAGTGCATCAGTTATGTAGCCTACATAACCTTATCTGTCCTCATATCACTAACGTCACCCATCATGGACATGCTCTACATCCCAGCAGGTTGTTTGTGTCGCATTATGTTTTTTTGCAAACAGCAGTTTTCTTTACAACATTAGTGATGAGGAGCATATTAGTAAAGCCACTGTAGCAAAGTGCCGTCAGAAGAGTGTGACTCGCTCTGAAACGTGTTTTAAACGTTTGTTGTAGTGTTTTCTGGACACAAACCAGTAAGAGCCATTAAAAATGAGTTCCACAGTATTGCAGGTGAATGATGTAAACCCTTTGAAATAAAAGATTATGAATAAGAATTCTGTTGATGGTGCTGCAGCCTCAGAATGGGATTAATAGGCCTAGTACTTTTTCACCCGCAAGATTGCACCTAAATGAAATAGATTATAGGTTCAATACCATTTCACCAGTAATATTATACTTATAATTAAATAAGATATTAATACACTATATTGGAACTTATTCTAGAATTTACTCTAGCAGCAATTTTCTCTCACGCAAATTCTCTCTTTTTTAACAAAATACATGTTCAAACTCGCTGTATGTGCGCATATTTCCGCCGACCAGTTTGTTTGTGGTTGTTACCATGGTGAATCATAGTATCATGACTCCATTTATGCTGCCTTTTTATAGTGGTGGTGCACGCGCTTAACTCTGAGTGAACCTACTCTGAGTTGATTGAACCAACTCGAATCAGCTGTTCTGTAACCGAAAACTCAGAGTTTCCCATCTCGGGGTATATCAACTCAGAGATCAGGGTTAGACTCAGAGTTTGTTAAACCTCCTTCCTGAAACGGGCCCCAGATCTGTGTGCTGGGTGATGGCCGGTCAAAGCACAGACAGCAGGACTATACACAAAGCCCACTGTAACACAGGGTGAAGGACAGCACTGTAGTGCAAAATAATGCTGGAGTGGACACTCAGGGCCGAGGGGATACAGAGTGATGTTCTTCTTCATAAGGAAGCACTTCAGCAAAAGTTTACTTTTTAGCTCAGAGAGAGGGAGGGATGGAGGTGGTAGAGCAGAAACCCCCGAAGGCCACTAGGAAATATTTTGTCCTCCGCTGTCCCATCACAGGGCTGAGCTGCTTAGAAAGCCAGCTGGAGAGGCAGAAAACCTTCAGACAATGTCAGATAGTGTGTTTATAACATTGTCTGTACTTGTACAGTAGTTCAATAGAGTTACAGTACATGTTTGTTCATCCTGGCTTTTCCTTAACAAGACTGATATCCCTTTTAGACCTGTGATCTGAATCTGGATATCTGATCTGGATCAGGAAAAACTCTTGTTAATACACGCAGAATTCACAGCAGACAGAAAGAATGGGATTGACTAGCTGGACCACATCTTCAGATGGTCTGGCTTGCATTGTTATCAAATCTCAGCCAGTTGTAAATAGCATATGTACTGTGTGGCCACATTCTTGAGAAAAATAAATAAAGTTAAGAAGGTAAGGTCTCATAATGAGAACACTTACAGTACAATATTCAATTCAATTCAATTTTATTTATAGTATCAAATCATAACAGAGTTATCTCGAGACACTTTACAATTCCAGTAATTACCACAAGAGCAAGCATTTAGTGCGACGGTGGCGAGGAAAAACTCCCTTTTAGGCAGAAACCTTGAGTGGTGAGGAAAACTTCCTTTTAGGGAGAAACATCGGACAGACCCAGGTTCTTGGTGGACGGTTGTCTGCTGGTGCTGGTTGGGGGTATGATGAACAGTGGCAATTATAGTCACAATAAAGATAATGGAACTATGACTAGAAATAGTAGTTGTTGTAGTAGTTCAAGGCGTAGCAGGGCACTGCAGGGCATACCATGATTTAGGTGCCACCCTAATCCAGGGAAAACTGCGGGGCAAGAAAACATAAGGGCTCCGGGAACAAGCTCCCCAGAGCTAGGTTAGTAACAAGCATTTGCACACAGATGAAAAGAGAGAGGAGAGAGGAGCTCAGTGTGTCAAAGTAAGTCCCTCGGCAATCTAAAACTATAACAGCGGAGAGCCGCAGAGAAACAGAGATAGGGAGGGGGAACGCCGTGACTGTGGCTACACACCCTCCCCCGCCGGTCTAGGCGAACACTGCAACTCCTCACTCCCTAAATATAAGCTTTCTATGAAGAGAAGTAGAGATAGGGAGGGGGCACGCCATGACTGTGGCTACACACCCTCCCCCAGACCCAGACTGGGTGCTGGTTCCACAGGAGAGGAGCCTGATAGCTAAAGGCTCTGGCTCCCATTTAACTTTTAGAGACTCCCAAGTAAATCTGCATTTTGGGAGTGCAGTGCTCTAGTGGGACAATAAGGTGCATCATTCTGGATCAGCTGGAGAGTCTTAAGGGACTTATTTGAGCAACCTGATAGTAAGGAATTACAATAGTCCAGCCTGGAAGTAACAAATGCATGGCCTAGTTTTTCAGCATCGTTTTGAGACAGGATGTGCCTAATTTTGGCAATGTTATGCAGGTGAAAAAAGGCTGTTCTTGAGGTTTGTTTTAAGTGGGCGTTAAAGGATATATCCTGATCAAAAATAACTCCTAGATTTCTGACAGTAGTGTTGGAGGCCAGTTCAATGCCATCCAGAGTAGTGAAGAATAAACTATAATGGTTATAAAAATGATGGAGTGGTGTGGTGTGTGTTTCTTATATAGATTCTAGCCACTAGTGTAAGCTGCACATTTACATTGATCTCTATGACTATACCAATGGTTACATTTATTTTGTGGAAATCTCTAAACATCGTGTGACAGCAAAAACTTCAAAACAAACATCTACTTTTATTAAAACTGTAAACTCATACTTCAAACCTATGTCTTGCTTAGGGCTATACTGACTTCTAACATCTGATAGGCTGGGGGAGCACCCTCTTTTGATAAGGCCGTAGTTATTAGTCTATTGATTAGAGTTCTGAGACAGGGGATGTACAGCAGCCACAACAGACGAGGATGCTAACAAACACAGCAATGGAGACCAATATTATCATAATCATGTCTTTCCATCTTTCAAACATTCCATGCATCCAAACGGTTAGGGTCATAATGTACATAATTTAAGCATCAATATCAATATTAAACATTTAAATTTTCTGCTAATTCTTCCATCAGAGAAGTCGGTCTCAGCTGGCTCAGCTATGCCCTTCTCCGCATCACGTGTGTAATTGGCAAAAAGCTGTTGTAATACAATTCAAATTTTGTTTACTGTTGTCCACCAGAAAAGAATGACTCAAACCCACCCGCCAATCTGACTGCGTGCTTTGAACCCGTCTGGTAACTAGCCTCTGGGTACATCGGGTTCTATGACCCATGAACACTCTGTCATCAACAGTGCTACCAGGAGTGCCCCTTCTTGCTCAGTATGGGACATGTTTGGGTGCTGTTTGTGGAGTATGGAAGATAGGTTCTCGAACTGCCTCCACACAGTCAACATCAGCTCTACTGGCGCTTTGATTAACAAACCATGAGGCTAAGTAGTTACCTATGTTGGTAGTGATGTCCACACCAAAACAAGCTCAGTCGTGCACACTTTTTCCCTGTCCTCCTCTCGTGAAACGTGTGTAATTACCTGGAAAAGGTTTAAGCAACAGGTGGCAAGTATTTACTGAAGGAAACAGTAAACTCAATGACTTGTATTTTTTTTTCATTTTAGGTGTGAGGTTTAGAGAAGGCATAGCTTAAACAGACTAAGGACATATTGCAAACCTGTGGCATCATTTTTGATTGTTCAATTTGAACGGGGCCTAACTGTGGCTGTAAGACATGAACAGATTAATTATACACTGTAAACAATCTCTGGTGTTCAGGGTTAAATTAACCAAAAAAAAAAATCAAAATATATCTTTGATTACGAGCTGTCTGCTTTTACATTATCACACACAGCGTCCTTCTATCATGTTAAAGGTAAAGGGTGCATTTTACAGGCTTCATCCAAAAATAGTTTACTGATGTTTATGTCAGGCTATTTCCATTGATAACACACAATTGTTCTAAGTTATGTTTGTATCAACTTTTCATCAATCCAATTAAAATTTTTATATGAGATCACTTCCCAATAAATTATCTGGGCAGCACTGAGTCATAAAAGCATGTTTCAATTCAATTCAATTTTATTCATAGTATCAATTCATAACAAGAGTTATCTCAAGACACTTTACAGATAGAGTAGGTCTAGACCACACTCTATAATTTACAAAGACCCAACAATTCCAGTAATTCCCCAATTCAATTCAAAAGTTGCCTATGTTATTGGTGCTCAAAAGTAGAACAGTCAAATGTACTTTAAACATTTCCTGACACACCAACTGAATTAACATAGTTGCTACTAATCTTGGTTGAAGCTGTCACAGAAATTCAATGAAAATGTTACAGAATTCATAAAATGTAATTTATCTATACCAAGTTGCTTGATATTCAAGGCATGTCTTAACCCATTAATAGGAAAACTATCAAGTGAATATCGCTCAGATAAAGGCAAGAAGTAGGTCAATGGTCAATTTGACTTCTGAGTGAAAGTAACTGTTGTTAAATTTAAGTCTGCACTACTGCACTTCAGGTTAGGAGGATTTAACATTTTTCTCACTGTCTCCAGAGGAAGCTGGCCTGGAAGGCAACCTCTTGTTTTTTTCTCAACTTTTTCCTCCGAGGCATTTGAGTCAATTCAAGTTTTTTTTTTAATGTTCGTGTGCTGAACAGCTCAGAGACAGCAGGTCTGCGGCAGACTCCTCCCCGCTGGAAAAGCCTCCTTGTAACCCGATCCAGTCACGCTCTGACTGCCGTTCGATGCACTCCTCTCTCCGCCGTCTGCTCTGTGTCTTTCCCTTTTACAACAATCGTTTACCCCCTTTAATATACCAAGTATATTATATTATTATCTTTTATAGATCTAACACATAGTATTTTGCCCCACCAAATATGTAGATTATTATATATGATATTATCTTTATATCACTTATAAGCTTTCTCTTTAGTTATATTATCAACGTGTCTCCTAGGAGTAGCAAGCTCCTTTTATCTTAATTCCTTAATCTGTGCAATGGCCACAATCTAGAATACAGCACTAGTACAAAAACCAAAAAAAGACAACCCAAACTCCTTAATCCTCACAATCGCCACATATAAAACAAAACACTATCACACATGAAACAACACACACTGCCACACACATATCAACACTGCCAACACATAAACATTTTTCCACTTGGGTTTCGAGACAGGATTGCTATGAGTAGAGCCCCATGTGTGATTACCTTTGCACTTTTTTCTGATAAAGGTCAGGTAGTTGTGAAGGAATATTTTTATTTATTTATAAATTTTTTTCACAAATTCTCCAAAAGAAGTTGCCCTTACACCATATCTCGAATCCCAGCTTCCTACTGGAACCATTCAGCATTCAGATCCCAGCTTCCTACTGGAACCATTCAGCATTCAGCAATGCAGTCAGTTCACATAGCATGCAATATCTAATTCTAATTTAAAAATTTTTGGTACCGCTCGAATTCAGACTATAATGTACACAAAAGCGCTTGTTCAGACAGCATGATCACGGCTCTGGAATATCAATTCTTTTCAGATAACATGATCACGGTAATTCTGATGTCATACGGTCACGATAACGAGAATCAATTTTTTTTTCTCAGATTATACATTCACGATAATCTGTTAACGGAACACATGTTCACAGTGTCCGGCTGCACGATCACGGCAGTCTCAAAATCCCCTCTTTTCAAACACGATCACGGATTGTAGAGGTGTAGGCCTATTTATCCTTGCAATATCAATTGCATGAATTTATGTCCAATTTAAATTAAAACCAAGATGTCTTACCCTCACAGATCCAAAAGCAATTTAGGTTTGAGGTCCGAATGTGAGAATTTTGGTCTTATAAAAGACAAAAACAGGCATTCTCTTACCTTTAAGTTCGGTGCACCGTTTTGGATATGGAGAGAAGAGTCCGGTGTGTGAAGTCCGCCAAAAAAAATTCTGGTTCGGGTTCTGGTCTTGACCAGACATCGGGGTCACCATGAAGAAAAAAATATGACCGAACTCTGCTCAGGCTCAAAAGGTCAGCGTTTTCTGACTCCACTTGGTCACTTCTTAAGCTACCTCTGTGTTCGTTGACTGGTAGACCATAATACTCAGGATTCGCTCAGTTTAAGTTATAACAAATCTTTAGTAAAAATTATATTGCAAGTGATACAATCATATATATATATATATATATATATATACATCTATATGGTTCAGAACCCTTCACGACTGTCTCCTCCTGCTGCCAAACAGTCTTTTCAGCTCTGACCCAGAACTCTCTCTGGTCTACTCTTTTATCCTTCTTCAGGTTCATCATTCCGTCATAGTTACTGTTGCCGTTCATCAGTTGGACACAGCTTGGACGTTCTGTCTCCCGAGAAGATAGCGAAATGCGCGCTAGCCCTGGAATTGCTCTCGCTTCCCCCCCTTTCCTGACTCAAAGATTAATCTGTTACTTTAAGATATTTCATTAGGTGCATTCTGTTCCAAATGTTTATCAAATGTTTATCAGGAGCACTTTTGCGCCAGTAAATTTGAACACGTCTTATCTTACACATGCCAAACAAGAGGAGAGAGCGAGGCAATCCCAGGTTACAGGACATTCTACTTTTACACAATATATTATTCTTACAGTAGCTATATCTTTAGATAATGAGGTTCGGAGGTGTTTAGGGCCCAGAACAATAACCTCGGTTTTGTCTGAGTTCACATCAGAAAATTGTAGGTCATCCACGATTTTATGTTTTTAATGCAGGCTTTAAGTTTAACTAACTGACTGGTTTCATCTGGCTTGATTGATAGGTATAATTGAGTGTCATCCGCATAACAGTGAAAGTTAATTGAGTGTTTCCTAATAATAGTGCCTAGAGGAAGCATATATAAGGTGAATAGAATTGGTCAAAGCACTGAGCCTTGTGGAACACCATGGCTAACTTTAGCGTGCCTGGAGGATTCCTCTTAAACATTAACAAATTGAGACTGATCAGATAAATAGGACTTAAACCAGCTTAGTGTGATTCCTTTAATGCCAGCTAAATGTTGCAGTCTCTGTAACAGGATGGTATGGTCAATAGTGTTAAATGCAACACTAAGGGCCCTGACACACCAACCAGACGGGCCGACCGTCGGCAGAAAAGCCAGTCGGACTGATCAGTCGGGTCCCGAGGTCCAAAAAATGCTTCAGAACACACTGAGGCGACGCCGACTTGAGCGTACGCTATGCGCGTGCGCGGAACGTAATACATCTCTATACCAGCAGGTGACGCTGCTCTGTATTGTTTCCATTAACAGTCTGATTATTTCCCAGAAAATGAAAACCGGCAGCTGATTGGACAAACGCGTCACGTGGTTCTTTTTTCTCCAGAAATTCACAGACTGTCATGGCGGCTTGTTCAGAATACGATCTCATATTGTACTAAAATAGTTCACCGAAACGTGTTTCTGAAAACATTTTAAGCGAGAAATAGGCCATGCAGTTGCTGAATCTGTCTTCATTTCAGATTGACAAAGGTCGGTTTAAAAGATTTTCGTCAGATTTTGAACATTACAACATTACAACAACTAAAATGATCTGGTTAAGCTTATGGAAAGATCATGGTTTAAAGAAGTTAACAGATAAGAGTTTTTGGACCATTTGGGATGGGCCATTTCTGGAGGGGTTTAAAATAGGGTGACCAGACGTCCCCGCTTTCCGGGGACAGTCCCCGGAAATGTCCCCGGTTTTCACTGTGACTGACAGACCCGAAATTGGAATGAAATAGTTGCGCACCCTACACGCACAGGCTCAAGACAGCCAGAACAAGCCTCAGAGCTCAGAGATATTCTACAATGCCCATATTTTACAATGCTAAAATTACTGTTTATTTACATGGAGTCTGGTGGGTTTAGCGAACGCAATTTTGCAGACTTTTTATTTTCAAAAAAGGATCTTACTCTTTAACAGAAAGGTCGACCTCGTTAGAAATCCTTTCCATAATGTTGTCAGACACTTAGAATATAAATCTGAGTCTGTCAGCGGCAAAACATGCACTTTTATGAACGTAAATACAAGCTGGACAATTGGTGTCCGTGTGTGTCCATCAGAATCATTTCCATGCTGCTGTGCTGTTTGTCCCTGCAGTTCCCTGCCATCTGAACCTGACTGGGCCAGAAGGATACATAGAGGCTCCACCACAGTCCAGCTCTGCTCTTCATTCCACCATGGACTGTAGCTACATCATCACTGTCTATATGGGCTATGGAGTAGAGGTCCAGGTAAGAGCAACATCCATCCATTCAGCCAGCTACATATACGCAGGTGTGATATAATTTGTGAAATTCATGCTATCAATGCTAAAAACGAGACTGTCAGATTTGTATGATATTCAAAGAAAACTTGTGGTTTTCATAGGACACCTCATAGGCTAGAGGTATGGGAGGCCTCAAGTCAAGTCTAGTCTAGCATTGCCAGACCTTCCTCCACAGCGCTGTGGTGTAAGGTCCACTGCTAGGATAGGAGAAAATAGTAGCTGATCCCTGTAGTCTCTGTAGTCTGATGTGTATACGTTGACACATTAATGGACTTTATTTTGTAGCCTAAATGTGTTATTCAATTTAATGGGTCTATCATATAACATCATCATCATATCCAATGTTTTATTACCCTCCCTCCACCCCTTCCTTTTCCTTTAAAAGATGTAACAGTAAGGTTTACTCAGAGTACATTTTTACTAACATACTTTCAGCTATATATATATATATATATATATATATATTAGGGCTGTCAGCATTAACGCATTAATCGCGATGCGATTAAAGCAGCCATATTATGCTCATTTTCAGGTTCATAATTGTATTTTAAGGTTGTACCAGAATAGGTTTACATGGTTTAATTTTCAAAAAACACCATATTTGTGTTGTACTGCAGTGCTCTCTCTCAATGCTGCAGATCCTCTTTTCAGCTGGTCTCTGTTTTAGCTACAGAGTGAGACCTCTTTTCTTCTTCTTCTTTTGTACTATCTTTGATTGCACTGCACATGCCCAGTAGCTCAGATGTAGATCATGTCAGCTAGCTAGCTCCATAGACAGTAAAAGAAAGGCTGTTTCTACAACTTCGGTCAGTTACAAGGCAGGATTAGCTGGGAGACTTCTAAATGAGGGCGCACATGTAAGTAGTTATTTTGTAGAGTATGGTGAACTTGTGTGTGTTGTAGCAGTGCTTTGCTATTGAGAACGAGGTAGCATGCTAGCGTTAGCATGCTAGCGTTAGCATGCTAGCGTTAGCCATAGCGTCAGCATGCCAACGCTACGAGCTAATGGTTGCGGTTAGCCTGCTCGTTTCGGCTTGTGACGTCACAAGCCGTGCCGATTTTGAACAGCTCACCCGGAGACTGAAGGCAGGACACATTCAGAAACCGTATCTCACTCTAAACAGCATGGATGGATTTTTTTCAAAGTTTGTATGTGTGTGGAAGCACCAGAGACACAAAATAACACCCCAAATCCCAGAAAAAGTGATTTTTTTCATAATATGGGCACTTTAAGGGCCGAGCATAATGCGTAATTTTTTTTAGCAACGCGGATTTTGGTGCCTCATTCTGGTGCCACTGCTATGTCTGCACTTCTCTCTGATGCTCTGAAACAGACGTTACAGGCAACAGAAACATTTCTGCACGTGACACTAGTTAACACTATGCTCGACGTTATGCCTACTGCTAGCTAGTAGCTGAATTAAACACGGTTACAATGTTGACAGCTAACGCTAAACGGTGTAAAGTTTGTCTGTATTTCACTGTAGAGGATTCCAACACCGGGATGTAACAATCTGCAGCTGCTGTTGTCGGAAAAACACAGACGGTGCGTTCAATGAAACTGGTAATTTACAGCCTCGTGGTGCATTCAAAGTTGTTGTTAAATGCCTTTTTCCCATCTGGTGGTTGTTTTTGTCATTCAACAGCTATTTACTAGTGAAATAAGTTATTGTTATAGTTATTACATTATTATTAAACATTTAATTTTGACAATATGGCCTTAGCAATAAACAAGCCATTCTTTAATGTCGCCAACTGTTTAGTACCCTTCTTTTTTTTTTTACTTTTTACTAAGTATCGGTTCAGGCACCGTTAAGGCACCAGTACCATTTTAAAAGTACTGCTTTAGCACCGGTATCCAAACCAAACAATACCCAACCCTAACATTGACTCTAGATTCAAATGTGTGACTAGATTAAATATATAATAAACAAATACAAATCTTAAAATCAAGTTCATAAAGTCATTTTCTTTGCATTCATTTGATTCCCAATCAAGATACACTGGTAAGAATTGCTTTCCATTGTACCATCCATTGCTTCTCCTGCACACTTAGCTGTGTTTGAGGAATTTAAACCACTTTCACTGACGTTACTTAGTGAGGTTGTACAACAAATGAAACCCACTAATGGTCCCCTAGACATTGTTCCCGCCAGAATGGTGAAGGAGGTTTTTAATAGCACCATTGGGTCGAGTCTTCTTACTTTTTTTAATTCTTGTCTTAGTTTAGGTTCTGTCCCAGCTGCCTTCAAACATGCTGTGGTCAGGCCCCTACTTAAGAAGCCTAATCTTGACCCCACAGTGTTGTCAAATTTTAGACCAGTCTCTCATCTGCCTTTTCTTTCTAAGGTTTTGGAAAAAGTTGTTTTCATACAGTTACAAGCCTTTCTACAGCAGAACTCTGTGTTTGAAAAATTTCAATCTGGTTTCAGATCACGCCACAGTACTGAGTCTGCACTGTTGAGAGTACATAATGACATTGCCTTGTCTGTAGATGCCGGGAATCCTACTGTTTTAGTGCTCTTGGACCTCACAGCAGCTTTTGACACTGTGGACCATGCAGTCCTCCTCTCTCGCCTTGAGCATTGTGTAGGCATCAGAGGCACGGCACTTAAATGGTTTAGCTCCTTTTTGGCTAATAGGAGCTTTTCTATCATGATTGGTGACCTCTTCTCGTCAGCTGCTCCTCTCTCTTGTGGGGTTCCCCAGGGCTCAATTCTTGGCCCCATTCTGTTCTCTTTATATATGCTGCCTTTAGGGGCTATTATAGGAAAGCATAAACTGTCATTTCATTGTTACGCAGATGATTTGCAAATCTATTTGCCTATTAAAGCAAATGACAGTGTCGCACTAAACTCCCTGCTTAGTTGCATCACTGATATTAAGCTGTGGCTTTCAGAAAACTTTCTTAATTTGAATGAAGATAAAACGGAGTGTATTATTTTCAGTACTTCAGGCACACAAAATGGTCCAGCATTGAGTTTGGGAGCTCTAGCATCCTACACTAGGTCAGCTGTCAAAAATTTGGGGGTTACTTTTGATTGCAGCATGAAATTTGACAAGCAGATCAGTGATGTTGTTAGAATGAGTTTTTTCCAGCTTCGTCTCCTGGCTAAAGTTAAGCCTTTCCTCAACAGGCACGATCTAGAAAAGGCAATTCATGCCTTTATTAGTTCTAGGTTGGATTATTGTAATGCTCTTTACGTTGGTCTGAATCAGACCTCCATCGCACGTCTTCAACTTGTGCAAAATGCAGCTGCTCGCTTTTTAACAAACACATCTAGACGTGCACATATCACTCCTGTTCTCTACACCCTTCATTGGCTCCCTGTGCGTTTCAGAATCAATTTTAAGATTTTATTGTTTGCTTTCAAGGCCTTAAATGGTCTGGCCCCGGAGTATTTGTCCGAAATTTTAACTTTGCGGGAGCACAACCGGTCATTGCGGTCTTCAAACCAGCGACTTTTAGAAGTGCCAAGGTCTAGATATAAACGGTGGGGTGACCAGGCTTTTGCAGTTGCTGCTCCGAGACTCTGGAACAAGTTACCCCCTGATATCCGCACTATTACAGATGTAGCTCTTTTTAGGTCCAAACTTAAAACGCATCTGTTTAGTCAGGCTTTTAATACGTAGCAGTGGTGTGACGATTTCATTCTTCTGTTTCTCTGTAACTATTTCTGATTTTACATGTTCTTTCTTTATTTTGTATATGTGTTTTTATTCTTGGTTTCGATGTTAAGCACTTTGGATACCTGCTGGTTGCTGTAAAGTGCTATATAAATAAAGTTTGATTGATTGAATATGTACTTAAAAACAGTTCTGAAATACAAAATAACAGAATTTTAATCATGTGATAAAACATGCGATTAATCGCGATTAACTATAGAAATTCAACGATCAATCGCGATTCAGCATTAACGCGTTAATCGCAATGCGATTAAGGGCCGAGCATAACGCGTTCATTTCTTTTTAATTGCATTAATCACATGCCACCATTTATTACTTTATTTTCACTTCACTCAGCTTCGCGTTGTGCCTAGCAGGCTACTATTTTGACCCTTTGCCGCACTTTGCCATACTTCCTCATACATTCCTCATTCCTCATTCCACAACACATCCTGCTGCTGCAGGCTGCATGATGGAGAAAGACAGCAGCAACGAAATTCTGAATGGCGCTTTTTATTTTCCAAAACTCCCGGATGGGTCGAAAGCCATATGCACATTGTGTAAAGCCGAATTAAAATATCACCAAAGCACGTCAAGCTTGAGCTACTACCTACGAGCTAAGCATAGTAGTACAGTTAACGTGACTCAGGTTGATGCTAGCAGGCTCAGGCAAAGCACTATTTTGGAGAGTGCTACTTGCCGACCTGTGGATGAAACCAAATCCAAAAAAATTACTACCGCTCTTGCAAAATGGGTGGCAACTAACTGCAGACCTGTCAGCATCGTAGAAGACTCGGGTCTTAAAGACTACGGTTGGCATGTTCTGACCCGTCTTATACATTGCCATTGAGGGGGACAGTAGTTTCACGCATACACAGCCTGTACGACATGGAGAAAGCAGCCAAACTGGAACTGCTGCAAAGTGATGCAAGGTGATCGCTGATGTCAGTAAATAATCAAAATTATTTAGGAGTTACTGCACACTATATTGACTCTAGATTCACACATTTTTTTTTGTTTACAGTAAATAAATAAATAATAAACAAATACAAATCTTAAAATCCAGTTCATAAAGTAACTTTCTTTGCAATCATTTGATTCCCAATCAAGATACACTGGTAATATGTAAGAATTGCTTTCCATTGTTAATATGTACTTAGAAACAGTTCTGAAATGCAAAATAACAGAATTTTAATCATGTGATAAAACATGCGATTAATCGCGATTAACTATAGAAATTCAGCGATTAATCGTGATTAAAAAAAATCAGCGTTTGACAGCCCTTATATATATATATATATATATATATATATATATATATATATATATAGCATTGGCCTACTGCCAGATTGATTAGCATTTCCATTTTTCACCAACAATAGTTCTCCAGCCATCTCTGTGTGAGAAAGTGTGATCTCCATGACTGACAATACTAACTCTGGACATGTTTAAATGTATTTGCAGGGTGACATGCTGACACCATAATCAATAATGTGTGTTTGACCTATGCCAGGCTTAGTTTTTATTTATACAGACACTGTGTCGTCCCTGTGCATGTAATGGCTCTGCACCCATTTCGACATTGTCCATTTGTGTTCAAATCAATGTCCTTGTTTAAACTGTTAAAACACTGAGCATGGTGTTGGCCTAATGTCAGATGGATGGTTTCAATAAGCATTTCAATTTTTCATCAACAATAGTTCTCCAGCCGTCTCTGGGCCAACATACAGCTTACATAGCAGCTGCTCTGACAGGAGAGCAATTAACTGTTTATTTGAAAAATACAGTTCCATTATGCTCCTCTCCCTTCTACCATATGTTTGGATTTTATAAGAGGATTTCACCAGAAATACGTCATAGATATCCTGAAACATTAAACATGCTTTCATAGTCCAACCAATTCAGAAATACCAGCTTATGTTTCCTCAATTGTATGACAAGATAAAAAGGCTTTGAATTTTGAGGTCAATAGGGACATTTACCTCATGTTTAGATTATTATTTTTCTGTCAGAAGATCACATTTCATGAAGCTATACGTCAATCAGTTCCTAATACCCTTGTGAATTCAAATTGTACATAAATTGAAGGGCTCATCTTTGACACTGGCTATTGTGTCCCAAGGCAAAACTCATCCGTTTGTCTTTTGCGTGAAATCAGAGACAGGTTTTATCTCTATGGATTTTGAAAGGTTTGGATGTTCAGCACTGTAGCATCAGAGCCAGTAGAATGCTAGCGACAGCAATGAAGTCCAGATGATAAGGAATGATGCCGTGCGTAGATGCACATTCAGTTTAGTTCACATTCACATTCAGTCTGGGTCAAGGTTATAATTGGTAACGAAAACGAACGAAATAACGAAAACTAGGTGGGAAAAAACATTGTCGTTAACTGAAATAAAAATAAAAACGAGGCATTACAAAAAATCGATAACTAAACTAAAACTGTAATGTCTGTTTGCAAAATTACCTAAAATAAAATTATCGAGTAAATGTCCTTAGTTTTCGTCTTTGTCGATGTCTTTCATAGAGCAAACAACGTTATATCTTTCCGACCATGACATTTCCCGTAGACATGTATAGTTTCCGACTGGAAACCCAGAAATTCCGACATTCCATGTGAAATATAACACAACATGTCCATGTCCTTCGGCTGGCATCATGGCAGTACCGAAAGTCGGAAGAAAGCAGCGGAGTCCTATTTGATTATGACTGTGTCAGATAAAAGCAAGTGCCTTGCAGTGGAAGGTGGTAAAATATGTGGACAATTTATTACAGGGAAAAATCCCACGAATTTTAAAGTACATATGAGAAGCGCACACAAGCTAGGAGACTAACCTAGTTTACCTTAACAAGGTAAAGGAGAAAGCAAAGCCCCCTTTCCCTGAAACAGAAGCTAACCCCAGGACAGTGCATGGATGTATGGGTACAGGGCCAGGCAGCATGACAGAGACAACAGCAGGACAGAGAACAGTACAGGAGGGCTTTCACCGGTGACCCGGCGGTGATAGCGGCTGGTTAGTAAATACGCAGGAACACCAAAAGCGGGAGGAAGCGTGGGTTAATATGTGGATTGATACTGGGATGTCTACACAACTGTGTGAGTCGATTGACTTCAAAAAGTTCGCCACTTTACTCAAACCAAAGTTCAAAACACCTGTTCATGTCTTCTTTAGTCTGTTGGCTATTTAGGTTTTTTTCCTGGAACACGTCACTTACACATTTTGCACTTCCTGTGGCGTCTTGTGTTGACTGTTTACATATTTATGACCATATGTAGGCTACATATTATGTACTGGTGTTATTGTTGAATACCTTGTGAATACATATTTCTAAAATTGTATGATGTTTTTGTTGAGTTATTATTACACAATACTTTTTCTGACTCTCCGGGTTGCATGGTAAATGAGCGCTCAGGTGATGCGTTTCGATTAGTGCGAAAATGGATGCTGAGGAGGTTGGCCTCTGGAGGACTTATTTTATTTCTTTGTTCCAACTTCCAAGCCTCTGGAGGACTTATTTTATTTCTTTGTTCCAACTTCCAAGTGGCCTAAAGCCTACGTTAGTCATGAATAAATTATGTTAGAAAATTTATAAATGACTCATTCTTGACGAAAGACAAAAGAGCTGTGTGCGTGCGACGCAGTCTCTTTTTTCTTTCTCTCCCTTTTCCGCCGAGTGGTGTGTGTGCTCGCTCGCGGTATGAAGCTCGGGTCCGCACTATTCTCCGACACTCTAATCACTGCTGATAGATGGCCTTTTGTACAGTCGGGCTGTAAACGGGTTCGGGCTTTTAAAAAGCTGTCAATCAAAATGTCGGGCTTGGGTCGAATTCTGTCGGGCTCGGGCCTTTTCGGGCCGAACTTTTAAGGCCTGATTACAGCTCTAGTCTGGGACCTTGTTGGTGAGGCTAACTGCAGAGGGGAAGAAACTTTATGGCATGAGATTTTGGTCCTGATGGATTGCAGCCTCCTGCCTTAGGAGAGGGGTTCAAACAGTGTGTGCCTGGGGTGAGAGGGATCGGCTACAATCTCCCACCTGTAGGCAGACTCATCCCCACCAGAGGTGAGTCCAATGAGTGAAGTGTATTTCGCGAACTTCAGGAGGTGTAGCTGTTGGTGTACAAGGAGAAGAGCAGAGGGAAAAGGACGCAGTCTTGAGGGGAAGTATTTCTCTGCTCTCTGGTGCCTTGAGTTGCCTAAATACAGTGTTATATATTGTATCTGGTAACTTATTTAAGGTCATTATTTATTATACAAAGCAGCTTAAAAACAAAGCAAGACATGTGACTGAAAGTAACAACTGCAAAATTGTGAGAATTGCTCAGATTAATGTGCCCTGTCTATGGTACTAAATCTAAAAAATCTGTATGTATGCTGCACTCAATAACAAAAAATGATGTAGGTCGGGCTATGATGTAACATGAATGGCTTAAACCAGTTTAACAAGACAATGCAATTTTATATTAATTCACATAATATAACAATATCCATTGCATGGATGTTTATAGACACAGTCGTGCCAGAGCATTGAGCCATCAGTAAAGCCACATGAGGAGAGAGAGAGAGAGAGAGAGAGAGAGAGAGAGAGAGAGAGAGAGAGAGCAGACATGTTTCATTGAAGCTCCTACGGAAATGACAAAGAAATAGTTTTAAACTGAGATAAACCTACTAAATTTTCAGAAAAACAAACCTTAAAAGGAGCAAAACTGCGAGAAGAAGACTTTTGGGAAGAAAATCATCAAGGAAAAGATTTTATAAGGCAAGACAAGTGAAGACAAAAATGAGCTAACTCTGCTAACACGACAGCTAAGGACAGAGAAGAGGAGCAAGAAGGATATGCTACGCTAAGCTAAGGACAAAAAGGCTCCAAAATAAAGAAAAAAAACACCAAAGGCTAGCACCGTCTCCTCCCACTCAAGAGAAGCTGTAGTAGAGTAGTTAGATAAGCTTCCTTCATACACACACTAGTTTAATTTCAAATTTGAAAGAAGAACTGAAAACAATGAAACAATGTTGTGATTTCCAGGGGGAGAGCCCTGCCTCCTTGTGATTGGCTACCGAAGTTAAAAGTGCATAGGCAAAGAAAGCCTATAAACACAAAAAACTTATTAAAAAAACCCAGAGGCTTTGACTACAGATGTATGCCACACAGGAGGAAGAAGTAACCTATTACTGTACACAGACAATACCGATGCTTGGCATAAAGCTATCTGTGCCCACTGTGATCACTATAAGAAGAGAGGCATATGCAGTGGGAGACAGATAGTCATCGAAGCTGAAGACAAGGCCAAGGCCAGCCCACCTCTCCCTGTCAGTGTCTACCACAATGGGACCATCATGTTTCAAGGCAATGAGGCCAGTTTCAGCTCTGTCCAAGAGGACTTCAACACCATCAAAGCTCTGGCAGAGACTTAGAAACAGAGACAAGACAAGATCAGCAGTGAGGAGAAGAGCAACATCAACCCCACAGAGCAGCCACCAGGCGAAGAGCTAGAAGAGGAACAGCCTTTAGGAGACCGTTCAGGGCACAGCAGTCACCTGGATAGCAGAATGTGCCAGATAAGAGAGAGCTGGTGGAACTGAAGGAGCTACTCCTCTCCAAACAGACATCCACTGAATCCACACAGCAGCTAAGGGACCAGTTCAGCCAGGTGAGGAATGAGATGAAGGCCTCCATACAGGAGCTAAGATGAGAGGTCCAGGAACTGCAGCAGGACAGAAGCTGCAGCAATTCAGACGGGCCATGGGCAGAGAACGCACTGCTGTAAGAGAGGAGCTGCACCTGAGAGAGCAAACCATCCTCAGCCTCAAGGAGCAGCCCCACAGTCTGAGAGCCTGCCAACACCAACCACAACCCTCCATCACCATCAACAGCGCCCCTCCACCTGAACCAAAGCCATCCACCTCCACCCTAACTAACACCAGACCATCACAACAACCTGCAGTAATGCCCAATCCTCCACCACCAACCCATACAGAGAGGCCACTACTAACAAGCCTAGGATATCTGGAGGGCAAAAGAAAACCAGTGATGCTAAGATCATTATCCTTATAGATTCCAATGGGAAATTTGTGAATGAGGACCAGCTTTTCCCCGGACACAAAGTAACCAAAATCCAATGCCCAAGGACTGACAATGCCCTCCAGCTGCTCACTGAGCCCATCCTGGATCAGCCTAGCCACATTATCATTCACTCAGGTACAAATGACTTGAGACTACAGCAGGAGAGGGTAGCAGAGGGTTACATAGACCTTCCCCTCATCAAAGATCATAATCTCTACCATCCTCCCACGAAGAGACTTCCATCCTGACACCATCCACCGGATAAATAAGTGCAGTATTAAAATTGGCAACAAAAGAACAGCATTCTTCTGTCAGAAGTGTGGAGTGAGACAGGGCTGCTGTTAAAGTCCCACTCTATTCAACATCTATATTAACCAACTGGCAACCATCCTAGAGAAATCAGCAGCACCTGGTGTCACTCTACACAACTCTGAGATCAAGTTCCTGCTCTACGCAAATGACCTGTTTCTGTTGTCCCCTACAGAACAGGGCTTACAGCAGAACCTGGGCATTCTATGCAAAAAAGGTCAAATCTACATTCAAATTCTAATTAGAATCTGGCTCAAATTATTTGAATCTGTAATAGAACCAATTCTCCTCTATGGTAGTGAGGTGTGAGGTCCTATTTCCTACAAGAATTCGGCCCATTTCAACAAAAAAAAATCCTGCATCTAGAGTTCTGTAAAAGCATCTTGCAGGTGCACAGAAAAACCACCAACAACGCCTGCAGAGCTGAATTAGGCCAATTCCCATTATTAATCAAAATTTTAAAACGTGCAATCATATATTGGCTACATCTAAAAAACAGTGACCCCCACTCCTATCAGCAGAAAGCCCTGCAATACCAAGAGCTGAGCAAAGAGGAGAGTCCCCTCACTCAGCTGGTCCTGACGCTCAGTTCACTTCCTGACCCTGGTCTGCCTCAGGACCAGTCTGGGAACAAACCTATTAGAGTTAACCAAACACTTGAACAAAAGCACAAAGCAAAATGCAGTGCTATCTGGCCATAAAGAGAGAGTACATTGTGGCAGACTACCTGACCACAGTTACTGATATTAAACTAAGAACTACATTGACTAAGTACAGACTCAGTGAGCACAACCTGGCCATCAAGACAGGCCGCTACAAACAATCATGGCTCCCCAAAGAGGAGCGTTTCTGCCAGCTGTGCAAGAGAGACAAAGTCGAGACAGAGCTGCACTTCCTGACAGAATGCACAGAACTGCAGCCAGTCCAAACAAATTTTTTTTCCCCAAATTCATACACAAACACCCAACATTTGACGAAATAACCAACATAAATAAAATGCCAATCCTGTTGGGAGAACACACAAAGAGCTGCAGTCTAGCAGCAGAATATGTATTCACCTGCCACACTTTGAGGAACAGTGAGTGACCCCCCCCCCCCCCACACACACACACACACACACACACACACACACACACACACACACACAAAGACACACAGGCACATGCGCACACAGAGACACACACACACACACACACACACATGCGCACGTACACGCGCACACACACAACTATAATATTCTTGTTTTTATGTTGTTGCTAATATCCATCACTTTTGTTCTTATTGTTGCTTTTGCACAAATGTTAATGTTTTATTGTCTGCATCCTACTGTACAACTGTATGTAAATGTGTTAAATGTTTCCCTGTGTCAATATGGCCATGCTAATAAAGCCTCCTTGAATTGAATTTTGAGAGAGAGAGAGAGAGAGAGAGAGAGAGAGAGAGAGAGAGAGAGAGAGAGAGAGAGCGTGAGTATGTGTTTATTTAATTCAGTATAATTGAAAAGGAAGACCATTGTCCTTCATGGCGGTTAAGTGGCCAATAACCATGCTGTATAATTTCCCACTGGACACTATCTGCCACAGTAGAGGACTCCATTGATATTTAGGCTAAGTGTCCACGACTTTCCTGTCTGTCTGTGCTCTCTGTTCTTCTTCTTCCCTGTCACAGGGCCAGTTTTGGAGAACCTGGGGCTCCTATTAGATTCTGTTATACTTAATGTCATTCTTTGAAGTTGTTTTTCACCAAAACTTACCCTCTATCTCTGCAAGCTACGTAGTACTAATTTGTGTACCAATGGGACTGTGTCCACAATCTGACACTTTTTGGCTAACGTTCTATCAAAATATCAGTTTAAATACGAATAGAAATGATCTGGTAATGTTTTCAGTTAATTTAATGGTGTAAAACTTTAACTATTTACTTATCTTTGTCTTTACAAGAGTCGGCGACAGGAAGCTACTCTTGGCCATACTCGGACACCCCTTTCTCCCTGCTGTACAAACTCACCGCTATTAACCGTAATAACAAGTCGACCAAATTAACATCAATGCGGAACACATTTGGGACCATACTTTACAATTCTTCACAATAAAATGGCATGATTCAACATATCCAAATTATGCAGTAAAAACTCTTTAATGTAAAGTCATACTGTCACATAAGCGTCGCCCAAGCGTTCTTACTGCTCTCCTCTCATCAAAGTCACTTTCGTACAGTAATTAGACATGTAAATGTCCACGTACATGTATGAAAATTCACATGTAAATTCTTAGATGTGTGTAAATTCTATTTGCACTTCAGAGGCGATCACTCAGGAAGGAAATGGGCCAAAGGGCAACCGTGTAATGCTAAAATAATAAAGTTACCATCAGTTACAAAGAAATGGGGTTTGATTCCCAGTAGCAGAACCTGCAGGTGGGAGGTACATTCTAATCAACATGATTGGCTGAGTTCCATTTAGGAAGCTTCCTTCCTCTCATTGCGTCAAAAAGCGATGCTTGGTCAGGTGCCTTTGCCGTTTGTTATTGATGCAAAAAGTCTCAAAAAAGTCATATTTAGACGTGCTTACTCTGGACCCTTGGCGTTACCTTTTGACGCTCTGGGTCAGGACGTACGTTTAACTGACATGCAGCACAAGAACGGGACAGTTAGGTTTAGGATAAGATTGTGGGTGGGGTTAAATAAATGTACATTTCAGTAACACGCGGGACAAGAACAGGAAACGAACCCCGGTCTCCAGGGTGAAAGTCCTGTGTTGTTTGACCCATCCACCACCCCAACCAACCTCCTTACGTGGGTTTTCGGTCTTTCATACTAATCTGTACCATTGTCGTTATTAATACTACGTCATCTTACAGCGCCGCATTTGAGCTGCTGCTATGCCTTTGAGTTCCATACAGATGCTAAAGGATTTTTGTGTCGGTATCCGACGCTGAGAATCACGAGTATTTTACGAGTTGGGAGTTAGAACGGGTTGTCCTTGTACTGATCTAGCTACTCCTAGTTGGTCGAGGCACCACAGTGTGGGGAAAACTGGGAGCAAAAGTGTGAAACTCCCGTGCCCTCCAGGTGAAGCTCATTGAATTGATGAGAATTTTTCTCAGCATAGCAAACCAGAAAAAAGGTGATAATTCACAACATGTGTGCATATCAGTGTTCCTCTGCTCATTTGTCAATTTTCTGATTCTTCCACTAATCACACACACAATATTCTAGACACTGTTGATGATTGTTTTACAAAATTTAGGTTCACAGTACCTAAATTCTGCATTGTTTACTAAATTGCTTCTTGTCACTTAGAACGTTGCCATGGTTTAGCCATAGCAGGAGAACTGGATGGAGACAACATGTTTATTGTTGTCTTGTTTAAAATGAATTACTATTTAGTAGCTTTAGAACTGCTGCAATATGTGTTAATGTCTTAATGTTGTCACTGTGTGTGGCCAGCTATGGCTCACCACAGTGCACCCCCACAGTGTTAGCATACAGCACTTTGAGTCAGCAATCTCCTGTAGAAACACAGATCCATCTGTATTCTCATCACTTAATGGCTACATTAAGTAATACAGGGGTGAAGGAAAAAATATTTTAACCTATTTTCCTCAGAATGTGACATACCGTGGAATGGCTCATACTACAGTAGCATACAGCGGCCATGGGAATGCACTGTAGATGTCCAATGTCTCCTCCACAAATGTGTTTGGCCCGTAGACAATGGCAGACGCTCCAAATGATTACAGCCACTCAATCCACTCTAGGGCATTCAGTGTCATTTTGAAGCATCTGACCTTTTTGGGGAGGCTTCTGTGATGATTTAAGTAGTGCCCTTGTCTCTACCTGAAAACCCCCTCCACCACATGATTAACTCCAAGAGCTTTGCTTCCTGCTGCTCATAAAATATACAATGGCCATTACGCCACTGACCTTCCAGATGCCTGGGTTAATATATTTAGGATAAAAAATGAATATGTGGTTGCAAATCATGGTCAATGTCTGCCAGCTGCTTCTTTTTGCTGATGTGGAGAGAAAAGGACAGGAAAGTAAAGAAATGAATGGAAGGAAAAATATTTCAAAGAACCAGAAAGCAAAAGGAAGTGAAAGAAACTCCCCTACTTGATACTCCAAGGCACAGCTGTGTGCCTCTCTCTCTCTGTCTGTCTCTCTCTCTCAAATTACGTCTTTAATTCTAATGATTTGCTCCTTTGAGGAAAACATGGTATGATGATGATGAACACTTTTATGTTGCATAATTGAACAGTCCAACGGTTCACCAAAGTTTTGTTTTGGTCTGTACAGTACCTCTGTTTTTGGGGTATGGTACCATATGAGTCATCTAGTGTTTTATACCAAGTACACACAGTTTCAGTTTCCCAGCTTAGGAAGAAATACATGATTTACTTTGTGTCTGATAAGCCAGTGTAATTACACACACCACTGTCTGAAAAATGGCTTCAAATGTTTTCACTTATTGGCTTACAAAAATTAAAATAAAACCTTTTATTGTCCATCTCCCTGGATAGTAAACATACCAATCCCATTCACTGGCTCAATACCAGTTTGCTAATCTGTGTATCCAGTCTCACCCTGTTTCTTTAAACTCAGGATTCCCTGTCCATTGTCCATCCTGGGACCTTTTCTTTGTCTCCTGGCTGTCAATGCCTCAGTCCACATGTTGGATCTCCGTCCTCCAGGAGGTTTACTTTCAGGAATGGGAAAATTCTTCAGTCAACAAAAAAAGGAAAAAAGGAAACTATGTGAATATTTTGTCATGAAGATTAAGGACTCGACAGTGCTCTCCTCACAGGGACTAGTATCTTTTGATTCCTGCGTTTACCAGCATCCCCACTAAGTAAGTAGAGAAGTTTATTGGATTAGATCATCCAACAACTAGAGATGTGTCTGAACACCACAAAAGGAACAGTCATGGGGTCACCCATCTCATCCACTGTAGCTACTATAACTTGAAAGTTTTTAACAAATTGCCCTTGTGTCTTGAAAACTTCATGTCAGGCTGCAAACAGGCCAATGAGCTCCAATCATCAGAAGTGAAAGACAATACAGAACCTACGTGACACCTACAGTTGTGTTCAGAATAATAGCAGTGTGATTTAAAAAAGTGAATAATGCTCAAAATCCTTAAAATAGCTTTTAATTCCATAATACCAATGCATTGGGAACACTGCACATTCAATTCCAAATCAAAACATGACCAAAATTGATCAAGTTTGTGTTATACCTTTACACAAAGTGAAGAAAAAGGAATATTAGGCTGTTCAAAAAAATAGCAGTATTTGCATTTTTCTTTACAAACTCAAACATTTACTGTATAAACTGAAAAATGTCTCAAGGGTTTGCTTTACTTTGAATCACAGCACTAATATTTAGTTGCATAACCATTATTTTTGAGAACTGCTTCACATCTGTGTTGCATGGAGTCGACCAACTTCTGGCACCTGTGAACAGGTTTTCCAGCCCAGGACGATTGAACTACATTCCTCTGCATTACTGGGTTTTGCCTCAGAAACAGCATTTTTGATGTCACCCAACAAGTTTTCTATGGGATTGAGGTCTGGGGATTGGGCTGGCCACTCCATAACATCAATCTTGTTCATCTGGAACCAAGACTTTGCTCGCTTACTGGTGTGTTTTGGGTCATTGTCTTGTTGAAAGACCCATTTCAAAGGCATTTCCTCTTCAGCATAAGGCAACATGACATCTTCAATTATTTTGATGTATTGAAACTGATCCATGATCCCTGGTATGTGATAAATAGGCCCAACACCACAGTATGAGAAACATCCCCATAACATGATTTTTGCACCACCATGCTTTACTGTCTTCCCAGTGTACTGTGGCTTGAATTCAGTGCATGGGGGTCGTCAGACAAACTGTCTGCGGCCCATAGACCCAAAAAGAACAATTTTGCTCTCATTGGTCCACAGAATGTTGCGCCATTTCTCCTTTGGCCAGTCAATGTGTCCTTTGGCAAATTTCAACCTATTCAGTACATGTCTTTTTTTCAGCAATGGGACTTTGTGGGGGCTTCTAACTGATAGCTTTGCTTCACATAGCCTTCTTCTGATCGTAACAGTACTCACAGGTAACTTTAAGTCTTCTTCGGTTTTTCTGGAGCTGATCATTGGTTGAGTCTTTGCCATTTTGGCACGTCGTTCATGCTTTGGATGCCATTTCAAGGCATTTGAAATCAATTTGGCTGAGCAGCCTATAACTTCTTTATATGTTTTCCCCTCTCCAATCAACTTTTTAATCAGAGTCCGCTGTTCCTCAGAGCAATGTCTGGAACGACCCATTTTGCTGAGTATTTCAGTGTGAAATGCACTATAACCAGTATGCACAACATTTGCTTCCTTCCTTCCTTAAATATGGGCCATAATTGACACCTGTTTCTTCACAGAATCAATCACCTCACTAATTGAACACAACACTGCTATTATTTTGAACATGCCCCTTTCAATTACAGATTCAATTACACAGAATGAGCAGCATGCTGTTATGAGTGAAACTAAGGTTGAACCCAAGTGCAGACAATAACACAGAGCCAAATGGAAGTTTAACAGGTTTACTGCAAAATGTCCAAGATCAAAAAGCAACCGGAAAAGCAAAGTCCAAGTCCAATGATTTCAGATCCAGGGTACAGAGCGGGAGAGGTACCGTAATATCCAAGATCCGTGTCCAATAATCCTGAGATCCAATGTGGAGAGGAGGAATGGGAATGGCCGGAATGGAGGATGGCAGGAATGGTGGATAGCAGGAGTGAAGTGGCAGCAGGAGTCAGGTTCCAAGAGGTGGTCGTCTTGACTATGATCTGACGATGAGTGGAAAGTTGGGGTATTTAAAGCTGAGGTGATTGTGGTGAATGAGCTGCAGCTGGAACCCTGACTCCCGCACACCAGGCTTCACTCCTGCAATTAATGACAGACAGAGGGAAGGGGGAGAGCAGAGACAGAGAGCTATCTAGCAGCAGCAGCAGGCCTAACAGTACCCCCCCTCTACGGACGCCACCTGGCGGCCAACAGGGTTTATCAGGATGCAGACGATGAAAGTCATGGACCAGTGTAGGATCCACGATGAAGCTCCGGGGGACCCAGGAGCGCTCCTCAGGACCGCAACCCTCCCAATCCACGAGGTACTGTAACCCACGGCCCCGACGGCGAACGTCCAGCAGCCGCCGAACAGTGTAGACAGGACCCCCACCCACGATCCTGGGCGGAGGAGGGGGAAGAGAGGGCGGGCACAGAGGACTAACAGACACAGGCTTAATCTGGGAAACATGAAAAGTGGGATGAACACGTAGAGAGGCAGGAAGCTGGAGTCTCACAGCGCAGGGGTTAATAACAGACAGAATCTTAAACGGTCCGATAAAACGTGGTGCCATCTTCTTCGATTCCACTTTCAACGGAAGATCACGTGATTTAAGCCATACCTCTTGTCCAGGCGCATAAACGGGAGCCTGAGAACGGTGACGGTTGGCTTGCCTCTGCATGTAAGAAGATGCTCGGGACAGCAGTATCCTAGCCTTCCTCCAGACCTTGAAACAGCGGCGCATGTGAGACTGCACGGAGGGTACCGCCAGTTCCCTTTCCTGGGAAGGGAACAGGGGAGGTTGATAGCCAAGAGCACACTGAAAGGGGGACAAACCAGAGGAAGTGTTAGTCAAAGTGTTATGGGCATATTCTACCCCGGGAAGCATGCTGCTCCACGACAAAGGGTTGGCACCAGTTACACAGCGGTCTCCATCTCCTGGTTCGCTCTCTCGGCCTGACCATTAGTCTGGGGATGATATCCAGAGGACAAGCTGGTAGTGATGCCCAAAGCCGTACAGAAGGCTTTCCAAACCTGGGAGACAAACTGGGGACCCCTGTCAGAGACAATATCAATAGGCAGACTATGAGAGCGGAAAACATGTTCCATCAGGATGTCAGCGGTTTCTCTGGCAGTGGGAAGTTTGGGTAGAGCCAAAAAATGGTACTTGGAAAAACGATCAATAACCGTAAGAATGACTGATTTCCCAGAGGGGAGGGAAGTCCAGTGACAAAATCCAATGCGATGTGGGACCAAGGGCGGCTGGGTATTGGCAGGGGTCCGAGCTGACCAGTGCTGGGCTGGGTAGAGTTCTTATTACGTGCACATACCGAACAAGCAGTGATGAAAGCACGTGTGTCCACTTCCATCCTGGGCCACCAGAACCGCCGGGCGCAAAAAATCCAATGTTCGTGACACTCCAGGATGACAGGTAAGGGGAGAAGAGTGAGCCCACTGCAGAACCTGTGAGCGAACAGACTCAGGAACAAACAAACAGTTAGTAGGACCGTTAGCTGGGTCAGCTTGATGGTTTTGGGCCTGTCTAACTACCCTTTCAATGTCACAGGTAATGGCTGCAACATGGCAGGTGGAGGGCAATATGGGTTCAGGATTACAACCAGTCTCTAGAGCAGAATGAACACAAGACAGGGCATCAGGCTTAATGTTGCGTGACCCAGGACGATAAGACAGGGAGAAATTGAATCTTCCAAAAAATAGAGCCCACCTAGTTTGACGGGAATTCAGCTGCTTCGCCGACTGGATGTATGCAAGGTTCTTATGATCTGTCCAAATGATAAAGGGATGTTCCGCCCCCTCCAACCAATGTCGCCACTCCTCAAGGGCCAGCTTAACAGCGAGCAGTTCCCTATTTCCAACGTCGTAGTTTCTCTCCGCCTGAGAAAGTTTCCGTGAGAGAAAAGCACAAGGATGCATCTTATTATCAGTAGCACCGCACCTACCCCAGTGTTAGATGCGTCCACCTCCACGATAAACTGGCGAGTAGGGTCGGGCTGCACCAGAATGGGGGCGGAAGCAAAGCGATGTTTCAGCTCTTTAAATGCTGATTCAGCTCCTTCAGTCCAGGTGAAGGACACAGACGTGGAGGTAAGAGCGGTGAGGGGCGCAGCAATGCTGCTGTAGTCCTTGATGAACCTTCTATAAAAGTTAGCGAACCCCAGGAATCGCTGCAGTTGTTTACGGGTTGAAGGAGCTGGCCAGTCCGTAACAGCAGAGATTTTAGCTGGGTCCATCCATAACTCCCCCCGAGCTATTATGTAACCCAGAAAAGAGGTGTTAGATACATGAAACTCACATTTTTCCATTTTCACAAACAGTTTATTCTCCAGTAAACGTTGCAAAACCTGGCGCACATGTAGCTCATGATCCTCCAAAGAACTTGAGTATATCAGGATGTCATCCAGGTATACAAAAACAAAACGATTAAGCATGTCACGAAGGACATCATTCACTAGTGCCTGGAACACTGCAGGGGCGTTAGATAATCCAAAGGGCATCACCAGATACTCGAAATGGCCCAAGGGTGTGTTAAAGGCGGTCTTCCATTCATCACCCTCTCGGATGCGTACCAGATGGTACGCATTTCTTAGGTCCAGTTTGGTGAATATTGAGGTGCCGTGTAGAGGGGGGAAAAGCAGAGCTGATTAATGGCAGTGAGTACTTGTTCTTGATAGTGATGTTGTTTAGGCCACGATAATCAATGCAGGGTCTGAGGGTTTTATCCTTTTTGCCAACAAAAAAGAATCCTGCCCCTACCGATAACGAAGATGGACGGATGATACCAGCTGCCAGAGAGTCCCGAATGTAATTCTCCATAGCCTCCGTCTCCGGGCGGGAGAGATTGTACAGGCGACTGTTGGGATGAGGGGCTCCAGGCTGGAGGTCAATGGCGCAATCGTACGGCCGGTGAGGAGGAAGAGCCGTAGCTTTGTGCTTGCAGAAGACAGATGCCAGGTCATGATATACTTCAGGAAGAGCAGAGAGATCCACGGGCTCCGGTGGGGTTTGAGGTATAGTATTGGCAGGGGTTTGAGCAGAATACAGACAGTTAGTGTGACAAAACATGCACCAGGAAACAATTTTACCCGTAATCCAGTCAATGTGTGGCTTGTGTTTAATTAACCAGGGAATGCCAAGAACCAAGGGTGTCTGAGGGCAGTCAATGATATGTAAACTAATCCTCTCCTGATGATTTCCAGACACACGGAGACAAACAGGGACAGTCTGATGAGTAACACGCGTCATTAATTGTCCATTCAGATCTTTAGCCTGCAGCGGACAGTCAAGAGGCACAGTCTCAATGCCCAATTGTTGGGCTAAATCCTGGTCCAAAAAACTCTCGTCAGCCCCAGAGTCAATGAGCGCACCAACAGAAAAACTTCGGGACTGGTACTGAAGGGATGCCTGAAGCAGAATGCGAGGAGAAGGAGAAGAACTAGCTGCTCGGCTCACCAAGGCTTCTCCCATCAATGATGAGCCGGACCTTTTCCCAAGCGAACAGGACAGGAGGAGACAAAATGTCCAGCCTCCCCACAATACAGACAAAATCTAGCCTGCATGCGGCGTGCACGCTCCTCAGCGGACAATCGTGCACGTCCCACCTCCATGGCCTCGGGTTCCGCGCTCCTCGCGGTCACTGGAGAAGTCTTGGCCATCTCCGTCGTGAAGTGGCGGGGAAAAGTTGCTTGATGACAGACAGGTGCACTAGTACTGACACTCCTCTCACGGCGGCGTTCCCGAAGCCGGTTATCCACTCTGATAGCGAGTGATATCAGTTTATCCAATGTGTCAGAATCCTCATGTGACACCAGTTCATCTTTCAGAGTCTCTGATAAAGCATTTATGAACATTCCTTGCAATGCCTCGTCATTCCAACCGCTCACTGCTGCCAAAGTCCGAAACTCTACTGCCATCTCTGCCACACTGCGAGATCCCTGCCGAAGAGAAAACAAACGTTTAGTAGCTTCTTTGCCTCGTACAGGGTGGTCAAACACCTTTCTCATCTCTGAGGTGAAGGCAGCGTAAGAGTTGCACACGGCTGATTGACTCTCCCAGACAGCTGATGCCCACGATCGGGCAGAACCGATAGTAGAGTTGATGAGGTAAGCAATGCGGGATCTATCCGTAGCATAGGAGAGGTGCTGTTGCTCAAACACTAATGAACATTGTAACAAAAAATCCCCACAGGCACCCATATCACCATTATAACGCTCGGGAGCAGGAACAAAAGGCTCTCTGATATGAGAAGGTGAAGCGGAAATAACAGGCGGAAGGGGGGGGGAGTATGAAGGTAAATATGGTGCAAAAAGGGAGAGCTTGTAGAATACAATGTGAGAACTTGCAGAACAAAAAATCTGAACTTGTATGTTAAAATTTGCACTTGTAAAAATTTTATTTGCACTTGTAAAAATAAAATTTGCACTTGTAAAAAATATTCACACACCTGTATTCTGAATGTGAAGTTACAGAAAAAATATTCACAAATGTGTAGATTGATATTTACATGAACACAATGACAGCTGCAAACTTATAATGCAACATTTACTCGTATACTTTTTTTTTTTTACTCTGGTTCATTTTCCATCACAACCACAACTCAGTGATTACAACCTCTCGAATCTGTCACTGCAACTTCACATATGTGCTCTCTCGCATCACAAAGTGGCCAATCTGCGCACCTCGACTTTCACAACACTCTTGACGATACATTTGGTGCAAAACTAATTTGTACCTGTGGACTTAGGCTGTGGAGCTCTGAGCTAACAGAACGGGAAAAGCCTTCTTATATACAGTCTATGGGAAAAGCAGGGTTTCTATCGCCAGATGAGGGACAACTCTGTCTGGCTTATTTATGTAGCATGGAAACTTGGTGAAATAGCATGCTAGCGTTAGCTAGCTAACTAGCAGCCAGCCCGCTTCTAAATAAATACCTTTTAATTGTCTAAACATTTTTAACAGTCAAACTAAAACACTGGCGGTGAGCTCCACGGCCTGCAGCCGCAGACGGACCGTCATCAGTGGGTAACAGGTGCCAAGTTTCGCATCCCTGCCGAGAATTGCATCCACTAGGGAAAATAATGATTTTATAAGGCAAAGTACTGTTTAAAAACTAGGCAATAGTAAATCTCTTTGTCATGTTCATCAATAATGATTAGGATTTTAGAAGGTTTAGAGACATCAATGTTTTATCAGACTCTGTAGTAGCATTTCCTTGCTACCTAGATGCAATTTTCGGCAGCAATGAATTCTGCAGAAATTATTGTTTCTGCCCAAGCGGGTGCAATTCTTAGCAGGGATGCACAACATCAGCAAAGCAAGCTCTGGTCATGGCCGGGGGATGGGCCGCTGCTACCGGATGTGGGGCTCTCCGTGTCCCGCTGGAGCTCCGACTGCAGGTCGAGGTCGGCAGCGAAGCTTTCTGGCAAAAGCAGTGTTGCTACGCTGGTCGATCCCCACTGATGACGGTCCGTCTGCGGCTGCAGGCCCTGGAGCTCACCGCCAGTGTTTTAGTTTGACTGTTAAAAAGTGTTTAGATAATTAAAAGGTATTTATTTAGAAGCGGGCTGGCTGCTAGTTAGCTAGCTAACGTTAGCATGCTATTCCACCAAGTTTCCATGCTACATAAATAAGCTAGACAGAGTTGTCCCTCATCTGGCGATAGAAACCCTGCTTTTCCCATAGACTGTATATAAGAAGGCTTTTCCCGTTCTGTTAGCTCAGAGCTCCACAGCCTAAGTCCACAGGTACAAATTAGTTTTGCACCAAATGTATCGTCAAAGAGTGTTGTGAAAGTCGAGGTGCGCAGATTGGCCACTTTGTGATGCGAGAGAGCACATATGTGAAGTTGCAGTGACAGATTCGAGAGGTTGTAATCACTGAGTTGTGGTTGTGATGGAAAATGAACCAGAGTAAAAAAAAAAAAAAAAAAAAAGTATACAAGTAAATGTTGCATTATAAGTTTGCAGCTGTCATTGTGTTCATGTAAATATCAATCTACACATTTGTGAAAAATTTTTCTGTAACTTCACATTCAGAATACAGGTGTGTGAACATTTTCTACAAGTGCAAATTTCAACTTACAAGTTCAGATTTTTTTTTACAAGCTCTCATGTTTTTTTTCTTTGTATGACTTCAAATTCAGATCACATGTGTGTGAATATTTTTTACAAGTGCAAATTTTATTTTTACAAGTGCAAATTAAATTTTTACAAGTGCAAATTTTAACATACAAGTTCAGATTTTTTTGTTCTGCAAGTTCTCACATTGTATTCTACAAGCTCTCCCTTTTTGCACCACATTTACCTTCATAGGGGAGGAGCGGTTTGTATTTCTTGAACGGGGGGTGTGGCATTAACTTGGGTGGAGAGGACAGACATTTGATTGGTGAGTAGTTGCACCTGGTGGAGCAACATCTGACTGTTATCAGAAATGGCTTTGAACAGAGAATCATGTTGACCGAGTAATATACCTTGATTGGCCAGATCATACTGTTATGAGTGAAACTAAGGTTGAACCCAAGTGCAGACAATAACACAGAGCCAAATGGAAGTTTAACAGGATTACTGCAAAATGTCCAAGATCAAAAAGCAAGTGGAAAAGCAAAGTCCAAGTCCAATGATTTCAGATCCAGGGTACAGAGCGGGAGAGGTACCGTAATATCCAAGATCCGTGTCCAATAATCCTGAGATCCAATGTGGAGAGGAGGAATGGGAATGGCCGGAATGGAGGATGGCAGGAATGGTGGATAGCAGGAGTGAAGTGGCAGCAGGAGTCAGGTTCCAAGAGGTGGTCGTCTTGACTATGATCTGACGATGAGTGGAAAGTTGGGGTATTTAAAGCTGAGGTGATTGTGGTGAATGAGCTGCAACTGGAACCCTGACTCCCGCACACCAGGCTTCACTCCTGCAATTAATGACAGACAGAGGGAAGGGGGAGAGCAGAGACAGAGAGCTATCTAGCAGCAGCAGCAGGCCTAACACATGCATGTCATGACTGTTGGGTCTGTTGGTTTTCTATGTCTCTACAACACTTACTAGTAAATTATTTGCCATGTAGAAATATCACTTCTACCAAAAATTTTTATTTATGAGGTTAGTGATGTTGGACGGCTATTATTTTGAACACAACTGTAAGTACAAACACCAATTCCAATAAAGTTGGGACGTTGTGTAAAACGTAAATAAAAACAGAATAAAATGATTTGCAAATCCTTTTCATCTTATATTCAATTGAATAATTCAATTCAATTCAATTTTATTTATAGTATCAAATAATAACAAGAGTTATCTCGAAACACTTTAAAGATAGAGTAGGTCTAGACTACACTCTGTAATTTGTGTGTAGCCATGACTGTGGCTTATAATACATACGAACAGCCTTCTTGATACTCTACATCCAATAGATAGCACCAATGTGACCATGAAATTATCATGTGCAGACATTGTGTTTTTTTTTTTAGTTTTCATTGGATGTAAAGAATGTCATTGAATGTAATCTTGGGTTTTGTGTAATCGTCCAATATCAGAGTTCTTTCTGGTGAGAGTTGAGCAACTTCTGTGTTGGGAAGTCAGCTGCATGGATAAATCACTTACTACTAATTGATTTGGGCAAACCAACACAAGAAATGGACTAAAATTACCAAGTGTCAGCCTAAATGAATAAAGTGAAACAAAATGGTCACTGGATCTGATTAGCAGGCCACAGAGCCCAGACCCTCTTCCCAGGTTGAAATGATACCCTTGGATAATAGAAAATAAGTAGGGAAGGGGTAAAAGGAGAATAATGCAAATGAAGAAAAAGAAAGAAAGAAAGAAAGAAAGAAAGAAAAGGGAAGTGTAGAAAAAAGAAATAGGACAGTGGGGAAAAAAAAGCCATTGGATAAACAGGAGGAAATCAAAGTAAAGCAAAATATAAGATGAGGAGAAAGAAAAGGATAGCAAAAGAAGGGAAGAGTGTTAGGAGCAGGAAAGAAAAGGAAAGGAAAGCAAAGAAGAAGAGGGGTTGATAAGCAGACACCTGAGATAAAATAAATGCATTTCACTCTCATCTTCTATTTACTCATTATTAAAAGTGACTCCAGTGTCCGGATGTGGCTGAGCTGCCATGGTTAATTAATTGCTCATGGATTATCTGTCCTCTCCTTTTGTTTGTTTACAGACCTCTTTAAATGTCTCTCGGCTAAAATGTCTTATCAGCTTCTCTTAACTAAATTGAAAAGCCTCCCTCCCTGGATAAACAGATGTGCAATTCAAATAATGTTGGCCAAGCATCAAAGATGTCAGGTGGACCTGGGAGGTCAATCAGAGCTTTTCTTACACTAAGAGGTGACTTCTAATTTGTCTTATCAAGAAAGCACGCTCATTAATCTACTACAGAGGTCTTTATTAGCCCTGTAGAATCACAGCTACCTAATTTGATTGTCTTTGTGTACAAGATAAACCAGATTTTACCCTGATGCAGGACTTTGATAAGAGGTAAGACCCCAAAACCTGCAGCAGGGGCAGTACAGTAAAGCATTGATATCTCCCATTTAGGTGAATTGTGGAATTACCAACAAGTCCTCCAAACCATACGACCATACAGGTTGTTTGTTCCTACCCGACCCATAGGAGCACTTCGTAAATTAGGTTAGTTAGTTAGCACATCGTTAATGGGCTGGGAATTTTCAATGATTTTCCTAATCGAATCAATTCACAAGGTCCCGAATCGATTTTATTCCTGATTCACTTTTATTTTCAATTCAATATTGATTAGGTAAGGAACATTTCAGATACAATACCAATTTAGCTTGGATATGAAAGATATTCTACAATTGTACAAGGTTCCCTCTAACCCGCTGCATTCTTAAAAGTATCAATGTTTACATTAAGAACTGACCACAAAGCAGTTACATTAATGTACTTTATATTTAACTTGAACACACAAGCTAGCATGACATAGTTGGTACCAATGGATTCCTTAGGTCTTCTGGTTTCATATGATACAGACAAAGATCAATTCTTGGATTTTATTAATCGATTCTTGATCATTCAAATGAAAATTGATTTAAATCGGAAAATAGATTTTTTAAACACAGACCTAGTCATTAATGTTGTGAAAGTTCTGTTAGGTTTAGGCACAAAAACTACTTTAAGTTTAGAAAAGGTTGTCGTTTAGGTAAGAATTAAAATCACTACAATTGTTATGCTACTTCACTTCTATGCGTTACATATATACGTATACATGACAGTATTATACATGTGGTTCAGTTTGTGGTTTTACCACGTTACATAACTTCCCGTTTGGCTCCCATCATAATTACTGTGGCCACTAGAGGTAGTCGCCTAACAATAAGCTTAAACATGGGTTGTAATTGCTGCATGTACAAACAACCTATGGGGTCATCTTTCGAGGAAGGATGGTCTCAGAATTACAGACAGCAGAGATGACAGTGAATCACTGGTCTGAAGTCCAAGGTTACTAATAAAAACTAAAATTGTCTGTTCTATTTCATACTCTCCCTACAAACAGATCAGTATATGTTGCTGATGGTTGGTTTTAAATTCAGAAATTGAAATACTTTTTATTTCGGTGATTCCAATGTTTAAAATATCAGACTTAAAAGTCCTCCTGTCTTTCCATTTCTTTTGCATAAAACAGTGTGTCACATCTCGGTTGCTGAGTTGGTTTTCCACCCCATTCTTTTCATTTTTGGTTATTGCACTAGAGGTTGCACCAAATGTTCTGCCTTTACCATTTTAAATAAGCAAAATATGTTGTGCTCATCATCTCATAAACTGTATATAACTGTACATATAGATTTTCAAAAGAAAGTAGGTGGATTTTTAAGTTTAAGTGTGGATTTAGCTTTACTGGTCATTATTGTAGTTGGCTGTTACGAGAACCAGAAAACCTACATTCTGTCAATGAGGAAGAAGTCTGAATGGAGCTGAGGAAGGACGAGCAAGCGGTAAGCATTACAGCAGCATGATAGGCAAAGATGCTTGTAAATCAAGCAAACATAAGGTCATATGTCAATGCCCCTGCATAAACATAACTATGGTTAAAGGGATATTTCACTGTTGGAAAGGTGAATATATCTTTAAATTGGGTCACTTTTGTAGTAGAAATGTGAAAAATCTTGGTGCCTTCTAGGCCGAGAAAAGCCAGAAAATGTGTTTTTGGCTCATGTGGATGAAAGACACCAAATCCCAGAATGCACTTGCTTCACTGCTTAAACGGTAGGCGTGGCTTGGGAGTGGACTTGACAGACAGTGAGGCATTCAACTCAACTCAACTGTGTTTTATTGTCATTTCAACCATATACACGAAACGTTTCACCGTGGTTCAAGTGGTGTTACACATTTAAAATATATAAAAACAACATTATATAAAAACGACATACGAAACAGGCTACATTTAGTGCACACACATATGCTCCGTAAAGTTCAGCTAACGCATACTAGCATTAGCGCTTGGTGGGCTGTAAACACCAAGTATAAACACAGCCGTAAATTTGCGTGGAATGTAGAATGGTCGGCATTTAACAGTCACAAACTACACCAGGGGTCTGTTTCAGGACGGAGGTTTAACAAACTGAGTCTAATCCTGATGTCTGAGTTGATTTACCCTGAGATGGGAATCTCTGAGTTTTCGGTTCCAGAACAGCTGATTTGAATTGGTTCAATCAACTCAGAGTAGGTTCACTCAGAGTTAAGCACATGCACCACCACAATAAAAAGGCAGCATGAATGGAGCCATGATACTACGATTCACCATGGTAACAACCACAAACAAACAGGTCGGCGGAAATACTCATGCGCACAAACAGCGGGTTTGAAGGTTTGAACATGTATTTAGTTTAAAAAAAAAAAAGCAACACAGTGGCTGCTGTAAAATAGCAGAATTTTGCTGCTCTAATATAGTGTATTCATTTCATATTTAATCACAGATAACCTAAAATATTACTGGTGAAAACTGGAATGGTAATAGGCTACACCTATAATTTCATTTAGGTGCAATCCTGCGGGCGAAAAAGTAAACTACTACTACCATTCTGAGGTTGCAGCACCATCATTAACAGAATTATGATTTACAATCACTTTTTAATGTCTCTTACTGGTTTGTTTTCATGGAGCTCTAATGGTTTAAAACACGTTTCAGAGCGAGTTACATTCTTCTGACGGCGCTTTGCTATACAGTGGCTTTACTATACAGTGGCTTTACTAAAATGCTCCGCATCAACAATGTTGTAAAGAAAACTGCCATTTGCAAAAAACATAATGCGACACAAAGAATGTGCTGGGATGTAGAGCATGTCCACGATGGGTGACGTTAGTGATATGAGGACAGATAAGGTTATCTAGGCTACGTGACTGATAGACAATTGGATCGTCGATACGAAATGTCATGTTCGGAACAAAACCGTTTAGTCTGCCTAACATGGTTAATAAACCAACACTGTTTTTTTTATTCATGCAGATAACAAACTGCACTAAAATGCGCCTGATACAGACTGAATGAATGAATGAGGAAATGAAAGCGGGCTGTGTCAGAGGGAGGAGACTGAGAGAAACTCAAGGTCTCTTGAAGAAAACTTGCTCCCGACCAGGTTAGGTTCACAGGCTCAGTTACCATAGTAACTGACTCTGAGGTTAAGTTACCTTTCTTTCTGAAACGGGCTGGAGTTACCCCTCTCTCTCAGGTTTTATTAACCTCCCTTTCTGAAACAGAAAACCCAGAGTTTCCCTCATCTCACAGTTAACAAACTCAGAGTTTTCACTAAACCTGCTTTCTGAAACGGACCCCAGCAGTTAGCAGTTAGTTGGATACAAGCACCCCATTTCTGCACCAGTCTGTCTTAACACAGCCCACCTCCACTAGTCTTACCCGGCGACAGAGCAGCAGGCCTAGTAGTTGGATAGTCCGGTACACTGTTGTTCAGCCATGTTTCCACAACAACAAAAACATAGCAGTCTCTGAACTCACGTTGGGAGTTTCGTTGAAGTTGGATGTAGTCCAGTTTGTTGTCTAATGAGCGGACACTTACAAGCAGGATTGATGGGACAGGTGGCTGTCTAAGCGTTAGCTTTCCACCTAGCTAGCTTGTACTCCTGCCCTTGTTTCACCGCTGAGGATGTCCCCTTACCGGCTAGCGGCATCGAGTGACACCGCAGGCTGAGGTGCTGGTCTCCGGTGTGTCGAGTATTCCGTCTGTAATAAAATTTCCTGCATATTCTCCGATCTGTACCAATGTAACCCGGTGGTACACATGTGCGGTAGTTTGAATGCACATAATTGTTGTAAAAGTTTGCTGCTGAAAGTCAGAGCCTGTTTAGCGAAGCTTTAAGATGGCTGACATTCGGCTTGCTTCGGCTGGCTTTCGGGTAAAGACAGTCCAACCCCCTATGGGCGGGTTGAAAACATGCGGAACTAGCCTGCTATAGTCCACAGACTCTGGGCAAAAATGCCTCCGATGACGCTAAATGATGATTTTTGCGTCATCAGAGGCTTTTTTTCCAGACCCACAATACAGAGAAATCCAGTCTCTGGGGGAGGGAGGGAAGCACGGTCATTCGAAAATACTACCGGGTTTCTACTGATACAAAGCTTAATGCTAATCGGTGAAGTATCCCTTTAAGGTTTGGATGAGTTTAGACAAATAAAACTACTTGGTTATTTTTAGGAAAAGTTGGTGGCCATGGGTAAAAGAAAGCAACTGTCCAAACAAGTCTTGAACAAACGACACGCCTCCTGACAGGAAAAAGGCTTACTGTTAACTTTTAAATCTATCCAAGGATTGGCGCTGCCTTACCTGAACAAGCTCCTTCATGCTCATACTCCAGCAAGAGTGTTGAGATCAGCCAATCTGCTCCTCCTGGATGTGCCAAAAACCAGACTCATAACCTGAGGTGATTGAGCCTTTGCTGTACAGTTTACTATTTCATATTAGAAGAACCCACTCTCGAACACTTAAAATCACTGTTAAAAACAAATTTTTTCTTTGACCTTTCCTTCCAGTTAAGGAATGATATCATTACCTTTTATTCGTTTATAATTTGTTTGTGTTCATTTTCCTTTGTGATGTACTCTGTATTCAATTGTTGTATTATTGTTGTTTTTACCTTGTAAAGCACTTTGGTCAACCCAGTTGTTTTTAAACGTACTACATGTATATAAATAAATTGACATTGACATTGACATTTGAACAAACAACCGACAAGGAGAGTCTCAAAGAAGTTATTACCAAGACCCTAACGTCTTGTGGAAATAAGGTCTTTGTATCCTCTTTAAATAGTATTAAATATTAAGAGACTTTCTAGCAGCCATTGTGGTGCATGCCATGATTGTCTACTGTAAAATATGATCAAAAAAGATCATGTTTTTTTAGAGATAACTTTTTATAACAGTGGGGAATCCTGTTGATTCATTGTTTAGCAATGATCACAGAGGATGAAGGTTCCATTCTTGATCTGTCATTTGTTTGGATTCCTCCTTCCTGACTGTCCAAAGGAATGAATGTGTTTCTGTCTATGTCAGTCCTGTGATAGACTGCAGATCTAACCAGGCTGTCTGGTGAACTGCATTTATCAGTAAGAAAGTAATTTCTTATTCCAATAAATCATATTTCATATACCTTAGTAGCTTCTCACTGTGCAGGTCCTGAGGGTCTGAAGTGCTGAACTCTCAGTGTATGAATCTGGATTGAGGCTGCACACAGAATATGTGAAAAGTGCTGGTGGCAAAGGAGAAAAGAGAGTTCATCACACCGGCGAGGCAGCCCCGGGCCGAGCTTTGTTCAATCTCCTTTCCCTCATCTGGCCACGCTCCCCAGAAACGTGAAGCAGCTCTGGGGTCGCAATTCTTATCTTAGGACATAATAAGACCTCATGGCAAAATAGAGCCTGCATTACATCTGATACCTGAGGGTATGCACTGGGACTGGGAGAGAACACCATTTCAAACACTTTCAGGTGTTCCTTCCCACTTTGAGATTAATGAAAACTTGCCTGCATGTCCAGATACACAATCTCTTATTATAAGGATGAAGTGTTCAGTCAGAATCCTACAGGGGAAGTTGTTGCTACAGAATAGCAGCCTATTAATAATTAGCAATATGATAATGAGTATGAGCTATTAAAGGAGCCTTTTCAGGAGCACAGTCATAGCTCTGACTACATTTTCCAGATTACCAGATTGCTTAGGTCTAAAATTCCTTAACTCACTGACTTTTCATATTCATAGTACGTATTCTAGCTTCCCTTGTCCTTTGGCGTCACTTCTGAGGGTATTGAGGGATAATTGGTATCTTACAGTCTGGGTCTTACTTTTGTTGTTTTGACCATGGTTTATATTGGTTATCATACTGTACTTACATGTACATAAACATGGCAACAACAACAACAACAAAGTTCAATGAGGTAAGAGAGACAAGCAGTCAGATGATCAGATTGTAAAAAAGCCAACATTAATCAGTTAGCCCTGTGTTGCTCATATTAAGTCCAAAAAGTATACACCTGACTTGTACCAGGTGTCCAAAGTTGTGGCCCGTTTCAGGGTCCTCCTTCTATTAAAGGTGCAGTAAGCAATGTTAATCCAATACTCTACACTAGTCAAATTCAGCGAATATCTCCTTATGGTCACCGTTCTCTCTATTGTCTGTGTGCGCTGCATGTATGTTCCTATATATACCTGGCTGTGTAAATTGAAAAGAAACAGAAAGGAGCGCACGAGCCAAACAACAGTATTCCAGCCAATCAGCAACAGATGGCGCCAGTTGCTCATTCATGCAAGCAAGTGATGGGGGCGGGCTGAGGCTGCATCTGGCCAGGAATTATCAACAAAAAGAGTTGGCAGCGAAACAGGAAAAGAGGAACTGAAGAATACAAATTAAAAAAAAGTTGTATGACCGGGAAAAGAGAAAGAGCCTTGTTAACATCGGTGAGGCGTTTCAGCACTGCAGAAGTCTCTATGATTTCAAAGGATTGAAAACTGATGAGGGCTCTCGTCATTATGGACGAGTGAGTATTAACGTTAGCTTTGCTGTTTTCAAAAGGTCAGTTTTACCTTGTCTGTTTGTTATTGTTTGCTCCCAACTGGCTGGCTTTATAGCTTTAGCCACAGTTTGCTTATCTACAGGTTAACATGAGCTAACATCAACTCTGCCATATTTTGTTTAGTCAGCAGACACTAGCAGAAGTGGTAGCTATGGCAATGCCATGAATCCAGCGGGTTGTATTTGTTTGGTAGTTAAAGGGGTTCTATGCAAGCCCCAGGAAGAGCGCCATTTCTTAAAGCCACCATGGGCTTAGCGGATAACGGTGGTACTGCACCCCATGGCCCAGAAAGACTTAGACTTTGCATTAGGAAAGAAACTTCTATATTTCAGTGGATAATTTTTTTGGGGGTACATCAACCTACCAGCCCAAACACATAAAGGGTCCTTGTTTAAAACGTCACGTTTTTAACAATTTTAACATTCACTAGTAGCCGAATCCAGAGTTATTAAACTAGGTATGACGAACGTGCATAATGGACACGAGCAGACCCGTGGGACTGCGCCAGCCCGCTCACGTGCCTGTTCTCTCGAGGTCCTGTAGCTGTAATAATGGATATAGCTAATGGTTGTAATTCACCATGTGTTCTATTAATACGTCCATGGTGTTATCTTATGATACACCCGAGGGATGTATGTATGCTGTAAAGCCTGTAACGTGGATGTAACGTCATGTATGAAGCGTTTCCCAAACTGGCGGGGCTATCGGCTAGTAGCTATTAGCGGTAGCTAGCATGGATGTATTAAGAGAACAGTAATACTATACATAGCTATATGCCTACATAACGTTACTACAGACATAGTGATTACATCGCCTTGGTTCTCTCTTATGATACATCCGAGGGCTGTATGCTGTAAAGCTTGTAACGTGGATGAGGGATGAAGCTATGGATGAGCTCTGTTCACGAAACTGCAGGCTAACCTTAGTAGCTAGCGCTAGCTAGTAGCTAGTAGTACGACATAATGATTAAATCTCCTTGGTTGTCTAAATACATCCATCGTTTATTTAGATACGCATGTAAACGATCAGGAACAACGAAAACATAATGTTTAACGTTAGTAAATATTTTAGACAATGAAAACGGCGAGTTCATGAGTTCGCCACTTGTAAGAGACACGAGAGAGAAGCTCATGAATGAGCATGTTGCTACCGGTTGCTACGACAACACAAACAAACTGTTGCTGGTGCGCATGTCCATCGTGACTGTCGGTACACGATCCGTTCTGCCTGCACGATCCGTTCTGCACATGCGCAAGATAATACTGTTTTACGTATCCATACGACCTGCACGATCTGTTCCACGCTAGCCTATGGCTAGCCTCCACCGGGAAGCTAACGTTAGTTTAGCTAACAGCTAATTCGGCTAACCGCTAGCTGACAGCTAGATTCAGTCTAAAATAACGTTAACTCAAACGTAATGGGAAAAGCAGCTACAGCTAAATTAAGACTTCACAGTAATAACAATAAAGACAAGTATTGAGTGATTGTATTTTAAATGAGCACAAGTAAAGTAGAACTGACGTAACAGCTGTTATATATGTTAGGTGTTTGTTATATATGTCAACGTTTATTTTCAAGTTTTATTTTGAGGGTCTTTTAAAGTTATTACATGCTGTCTCAGCTAGCCGTTAGCCGAATTAGCTGTTAGCTAAACTAACGTTAGCTTGCCTGTCGACCGGAAGCGTGGAACAGATCGTGCAGTGTCGTAAATCCTCGTACAACCGCGCATGCGCGAACATTTTGCGCATGTGCAGAACGGATCGTGCAGGCAGAACGGATCGTGTACCGACAGTGACGTCATGGGCCAGTCAACGCGGAAGCGCCGAGCTCCATGACTGCTTTATGTGCTTTTGAGCACTCTCATTGGAATGTACAGGGCTTCCCGCCGAACACTGTATCCAGTTCTTTTAATACATCCATGGGGCTATGCAGTTTTGGCAATTTCTTCACTGTTTTCTCGCTTTTTCCTCGCAGGTTTCTCTATAGAGCTCCCCCTACAGCTTCGGAATATAGATTTGGCAACACTGTGTAAAAACTTGCTTGGTCAGTCTGCCGTTTCCTCTTTCTCTGTTCCTCTGAAAATGCTTTCCTAGCTTACTGCTTCTTTTTTGCCATCTCAGCCATGACGATAGTATGAAAAACTACATCGCTACCAGCCGGTTCCTGGATGGGGGCGTGTATGCACTGTGACAAATTGCTGTAGTTTCTACAGTAAAATTTTACAGTTACTTCTTGTTCTGATATTTTACAAAGTTTAACTGTATATCGCAATGCATTGTGGGTCCAAAATAATTACACTAGCTGACAGCATTTTTCCATGGTAACATATTGTTAAATTACAGGCAAGTTGCGTTCTGACTGTGCATTATGCATATAAAGTTTAATACTGTTAATACTGCGTTGCACAAGGCGGTTTGAAACAGGAGCATCTGACAACTGAAGAAGAGGAGCAACGGTCGCAGCGTTCAACTTTTCCATGATGTAAGTTGAATCTAAATTTAAAGTTAAGTGACCTAGAGAGACCTAGAGACCTAGAGATTGGCATGGGGTACTTTCCATAAAATCATCTCTCAATGCAAATCAAACCAGCTATGAGGCTAACCGACATAAAACCACGCCAATCTCTAAGTATGGTGAAGGGTATGTGATGATGTGGGGCTATTTTAATTCCAAAGGCCAAGGGAACTTTATCAGGAATCATAGTATCATGGATCCATGAAATAACTGGCCTTTAAAAATAAAAATCTGCCTGCCTCTATGGGAATTTAACATAGGGGTGTACTCACTTTTGTTGCCAGCGGTTTAGACATTAATGGCTGTGTGTTGAGTTATTTTGAGGGGACAGCACATTTACACTCTTATACAAGCTGTACACTTAATACTGTACACTATATATATATATGTATATATGTATATATATATGTGTGTATATATATATATATATATATATATATATATATATGTATGTATGTATATATATATATGTATGTATGTATATATATATATATATATATATGTATATATATATATATATATATATATATATATATATATGTGTGTATGTGTTTTTATTTTATTTTTTTTAATTAAAGGAGCACAAAATTACAGTCGGCGGCTTTAAAGAATGGCTTGTTTATTGCTAAGGCCCTATGGTCAGAATTAGATGATTTATTAAAAATGCAACTTTCAAGTAATACCGTCTGTGTTCTTTTTCTGACAACGGCGGGAAGTCTGTTTGAATCCTTTACAGTAAAATACAGTCACACTTCACACCTTTTACTGTGTGTTTAGCATTTTAACCGTGTTTAATCCAGCTACTAGCTAACGGTAGGCTAACATTACCTGCTGCCAAGTGTAATGTTATCTAGCATCACATCCAGCGATGCTTCTGTTGCCTCTTAACCTTCATTTCGGAGCATCAGAGAGCAGCGCAGGCATTTCAGCGGCACCGAAATGAAACACCGAAATTCGCATTGCTATTCAGTCCAGTACATACCTGTCGTTAAGGCACCGGTGCCGTTTTAGCACCGGGTCTCAGTACCCAACCATAGTCACATGTCTCAGAGTCACTTGTCTCACTTGTCCGTTAGAGGGGAGGTGCAGTTTTAGCCAAGCAGCATTCTGTCTTTTGAAGGACTCCTCAAGTGGCACTCAGCTCATATTTCATATGTTTTACTGCTGCTCCACTTGGTTTGAAGGATTCATGGTTGAGGACCTCTTAATATTTTGGGTCTTGTCTGCACTCTTTCCTTCTTCATATCTTCTCCCCATATTAAGAGTGATAGAACCTGTGAGATAGTTTAGGGTTTCTTGTTTGATGGATGTTTTTTTTCTTTGAGTCTCTGTAACCAAGTGCATAGGTTGGCTAAGCACAGGAACAGTTTGACATTTTAGGAAATAATTTGCTAATTTGTTTTCTTGCTGTGAGTTATTGGAGATTGAAGTTACCGGTTTTAGACCGCTTTGAACAATTAGTGTTAATATGAGTGTTAATTCTGACTGTGAGCTATAATGTGCACTGTTTTGTGTTTTTATCCAAAGCTAAAGCCATAGTAATACAAAACTTTTATCAGTGTTGTAGTACTCGAGATCGGTCTTGGTCTCAAGACCTCTTTTTGAATGACTTGGTTTCGTCTCGGAATCGACCACATTTTTACTCTGTCTCGGATGAAGAGGACTCTGGATTTTATTTCAAAACCGGTCAAGACCACCAACTGCAGGGATATCAGTAAATTACCTGTCTACGTCTGATTTATGTGTTAACATCATTACTGTGATTGGATGTAAAACTTCCTGCTTCAAATGCAACCAATAACTTGACTCATTTCTAGTTTGAACAACCTGATCTCACAGAATTCCGTGAAATGAACACGGCCCCTTAACTCAAAATCTGTGGCAGTGTCATGGAATCGCCGAAAATTCCGTGATGGACCCATGGAAGAATTCCGTGAAATGAACACGGTCCCTTAAAAGTCTGTAATGGGCCCACGGAATAATTCCGTGAAATGAACACGACCCCTTAAGTTAAGGAAAAGGTCGTGGGTGGGCGGGACAACAACGGTTTGCGTTTAGGAAAAGAAGAACGGGACGGCCGTATACAGAGGACGGGTTGAGTTTAGGAAAAGAACAACAGGACGGTTGGATTTAGGAATCCTGACACGCGGGACACGATCCCCGGTCTCCTGGGTGAAAGTCCTGTGTTGTTTGACCCATCCACCACCCCAACCAACCTCCTTACGCAGATTTTCGGGCTTTCATACTACTCGCTACCGTTGTCGCTCTTAATGCTACGTCATCTTCTCATTGACTTTACTTTGGCATTGTTTTTCGTGGTGGCCACACAGAATTTTCACATTCCGTCCCACCACCACGTAATGCGCTGTTAACAGTTCGTGATGATTTCACGGAATTCTGTGAAACCAGGCTGGTTTGAAATGTGTTACTTTTAACCCATGTTCCCCGCCCCCCTTAACACACACTCCCAAAGTGAATGTAGGTGACAGGAGAAGAAGCTCTGGCTGTCTGGGAGATGTCTGCCAAATCGTCGGTTATAACATTTTATTTATTATATTTTTTAAGAGTTTATTTGCAAAACAACATCTAAAAGAAAACACACAGTTGTGTGTAAATTCTGCAATGTAACGCTAACCGACATAGCTGGGACTACCTACATTTTTATCTGCACTAAGTAAGGAAGCATAAAAAAGGTAAGGAAATGTTATCAATGTTATCTTCCTCTGTACCAAAACACTCCAGAAATCTCTTCACCCCTCACCCAAAGGGATTTAGCGAATATTAGCTATACATATTAGCCAGTTGTGTATATACTGTATGTTTCAGTTGTTTGGTCTGGTCTTGTCTTGGTTTCAACCCCTCAAAGTCTTGGTCTTGTCTTGGTCTCGATACACTCTGGTCTTGGTAATTATTTAGTCTCGGTTAAGGTGGGCTTGACTACAACACTGGCTTTAATACTTAAGTTTAAGTTTAAGTTTAAGTTTCTTTCATTTTAAACCCACCCAACAACAACGGAGCAGATAAAAATATTGCTTTCTGTGTGGAGAAGCTCAGCCCCGACAGAGGGAGAAGAGGAAATGCTGCTGCGAGATAATAAATTACAGCAACACGTTAAACAGTAGCCTACTAAATACCTATAATGTTTTTTACTTTGGGGTGAAGGATACATGGCGTTAATGGGGCAGGCCCCTGTGCCTCGTTATGTACTGAACTATTTCTTGGTCGGGACCAGAAAGTGGAGTCTCTGCTGGTTGCCTGGCAACTGGTCCCAGCCAATATAAAAACACCGTAGTATGGTACATAATCCTGGCTCACTAACATGTTCATTAGTAAGCTTTAGAGGTGCTGATAGATGGATGTTGTTCCCTCTGAACAGAGTTAGGCTAGCTGAATGAATAAAACAAAACAAAATGGCAATTCAGTTCACGTAGAGTGCTTTTTTTATACCGTATTTGTGTTTTTAATGTGTTTTTACCATTATTTGAATTTATTTGAGATATTTTAGTATCTTCTCTGTACAGCCATTTGGTCAACGTGTGCGGTTGTTAAATGTGCTTATAAGTAAATTGGCCTAACTATTGATACTGCTTTGAGCTGTGTCACTGCGTGCTGTGATTACTTTGACAGTCTTTTTGTTTAATGAGTGCCTCCCTGGTGTGTGCAGCCCGAGCACGAATCCCATCTGACCATAGAAAGATGAGAGCCAAGGCCAAATAGCAATCTCCCTGAAGAGAGCTGGAAACAGATACAAACAACAGTCAGCAAAGGTTTGTCCACGGATAGTGCACGGTATCGACTGATGGATCAATACCCTCAACTGCTTTAGCTGAGCCAGACTCCACCTCAGTTCAATAAAGCACAGTTCTATCTTCAGTCCCTGTCTGGACTGATGGCAGAGATTGATTTCGAAGCATTTGTCAATGCTGAGACAGTTTCTAGTAAGAATAGGTAACATTCACATCCTGTGGGCGCAGCAGCTGCTACATCACTTTTACTTATTTTCCTGTTCATTTGCGATGTGTGCAGGTTTCTCACAGGTTAAGTGTTTCTGCTTAGTTGGTAGCTTGTAATAATGAGCCTTCAAAGTGTATTATGAGTGGTTGAGCTTGCATGCTGTTGTTGTAAAACCACCTAACCATTTTTTGCATGCTGAGGCCTGTAGGTTTATCGTGTTGTCACCTAGACTAATAATCCCATACATCCTAAATGACAGAGGAGCTGAGGAACAAGAGAAAAATGAGACACTTAGGAAGGATACCTGAAGCAGAGGATAATTAATTCAACCTAAGCTGCACGCCAATGCTACATTATGCATGGACTTCATTACCATAAATATATCTCTACCCTTTGGCTTGTTCATTACATTGTGCACTGTCGGAGAAGGAGAGGTCGACTTGGGTTTCCTTATTTCCTTTCCTTGGAGTTAATTGCATCTGTACACTTTGAAAAAATAGCTGAGCACAAATTCACAAGACTGTAGCCACGGGCTAAACTTGTTTGCAGTACAGTAAAGGGCACACTTTATTGCCTCATTCATTCTGTTGCTATGTGTGTACAGCAGAGCATCCAGTTGCGTAAAGGAAAGCTGTTAAGTCATTGAAAGCTATTAGTGGCTTACCCGTTTTTGTATTTTTTTTCCCCACCAATACTACAACAATCTCTACCCAGGCTTCTAGAAACTACATTGATATGTGGTTATTCTGTATTTGAGATATACATTAAATTGCTATGTTCAGTGGCAAAGATCGGTGTGACCTTCATACAGTGCAGTTTAAAGTAAGGGGGGGTGGGGTATTGGGCATGTGAAGTGTTTTGCCTTCATCAGCATCCTGGGTTTCTGTCACGCCTCAAAGTCAGCAATGACATTTGATTACTATTTATCTACGACCACCATTTTCCATGACGTTAAAGAAAAACTAATAGTATTTTTGTATTTTCTGTCAGATCTATAATGTTACAATGTGGGATGTTCATATTAAATGTGGCCAAAGTTTCAAATAATGAGGTAAACGTATGTGAGCCAAACCTCAGATTTCACACTGTTCTGAACGCTCTGGTTTCAACAGTTTTTCTAGCTGATTTTCTATGTGTTCATCTGCTCCAGGCAGGGACGCTACTGCAGTGTTTACATTACACAAACTGCTGCATGTAGCTACATGCTAACGTCGGGGGAAACATGTAATCCTGGCAACTGATGTTGTTAATTTCTCCCCAATTTCGGATCAAATTCCTGCTGAAACATGTCCGGTTGTGTAGTTTTTGGTTTAGTCAACTGACAAAAAAAATAAAAAATAACTACACACCATACCAGGACACAGCTACAGTATAAATGTAGGTTATTGTTGGGACCAGCAGTAGTTTTAAACCTGATTTTAAACAATAAGGCCTCAGATTAAACTGACCTCTGAGAGACAAAGGAATATGTGGCCACAGACAAAGAGATCGAGGCCTACACGTAATTCTGAAAGCCTGTGCACCAAACTACTACAGGGAGAAGCTCTCAAAATGGCATAAGGTCTGAATTCCCATTGGCTGCCGGGACCCTGAAAGCAGCATGGGGTATATAAAACCTATAAAACTTTCTGACACACCTTTTTTCTTTGTCTTCCATTGCAACACCGTTGCTGCAGGGAGCGTGCGCAAGCGCTTGTGCGAAATAGCAGCCCAGTCTCATGGCAGTTTGTGAAATGGTTACGTTATTGAATCTATTGATTCGTGAACAGGACACAATTATGTCGTTTTTTTCGTGTGGTGATTACGAATTTTAATTTGATGTATTTAAATGGGAAGCATATTTCGTGATCACAGCACGACAATGGTAAGGAGTAGTACGAAAAGCAGAAAATCTGCGTAGGGAGGTTGGTCAGGGTGGTGGATGGGTCAAACTACCTCACTACAATTTCAAAAGCTAACTTTCGTACCTGAAGGGTTCAGAAAATGTTTTCATTAACTTTATGAACTTGTCCTGTAGCCTATGTATTTATTCATTTATTTTCAAATGCTTGTAGCCTGTGTGAAGACCCATGTTGCCACTAACCTCTCTGGGGCTCAGGCTGAAGTAAATTGCAGCCACCCTTTTCAGGTAGGCCTGCAGCTTTCCCTCCTGATCGGGTGTGAATACCTGATTATTAGGGGTCTGTTACCCTGGAGGGGTGACCATCATTCTCCCTGGCTCTACCTCTGCTCTCCTCTTTACATTTCTAGACGCCATGCCTCTCTGCTGCCTCTCTAATGCTGGCTTCCTTCATCACCTCAGCATAAGCCCTGTCATAAGTAGCAGGCGGCCCCTGCCCTCTGGTCATGGTTCTGACTCTCTTTCTTGACATTCTCTGTTGATTTATGTGATAAACACTTATTCATTAAAAACTACTTGTTATTCATTGCAAGCATTTATTATTTCATTGTCACAATGTGACCGCATTAACAGCGGTACACGCGTAACTGTATAGCGGGACGATTGAAACAAGTGTTTCAATAGTCACGACAGCAACATTTGACATTTAAACCTATTTTGCTGCAGCCTCTACTTCAGTCCTTTGACAAAGCTAGAAAATACAGCAGCGACCACCCAAAGGTAAAAGAGCAGCAACAAAATCATTGAATGTATTGCTCTTGATAACCAGCCTTTTAGCATGGTGGAAGAATGGGCTTCAGAAGGCTAATTATGTACCGGTGCTACTTTTCTGATGTGGCCTTACCTTAACTCCAGAGTGTTGTCGCGAGTCACATTGAAAAGCTCCACGCCGGCGCTAGTCACATTAGCTTTACCACGGACATTTGGACATCAAGCGTGAGTCCTGTTAGCATATTGACCCTCACTGCCCAGTGGATAGACGAAGACTTCACCCTTAAAAAAGCTTTCCTACACTCACAGGAATGCTCCGGTTCTCACACAGCAGCTGCAATTGCATATGCATTTGATAACATGTTTGTGAAATGGAAAATAGAAAGAACGAGTGTATGTTGTGCTACATGCTGACAGTGAACGGCTGTTTAGCGTTGCCTCTGATGTGAGGCATTTGGCAGACCTGTTCAAGTAGGAGATGATGTACATTTTTTATTTGAAAATGTATTTTTATTTATTTTACTCCTAAGGAATGAAGTGTGAAGTCTGAACTTAAAAATAAAATGTGGCACTGGCATATCATTTATTCTCCTCCAAGTGAAATAATGTAACAATTTGTCAGGGGTGAATGTCTGTCTACATTTGTAAAATGATACATTTATGGTAGAATCAAATGTTGTTTGTCTTGTGTATTGCCTTATCTACAATACATGAGTGTAATAAGGTAAAGGTTATAAGGTATAAGGTTTTTCTTCAGTAAAATGAAAGTGTATATATATCAGGGGAAAAAATGTGTGTGTACGGTATCGGCCAAAATGAGTTTGAAAATATCAGCATTGCGAATATCGGCCAAAATCCAATATGGTGCATCCCTAACACACACACACACACACACACACTTTTGCTTTTGTTGTAGTTTGTAACAAGTATATAGGTTTATTGATTGAATAACTATTGATTGACAATTAATAATTTGGAAGTTAAAAACATTCTGTTATACTTTAAATAGCAGTTGTTTGTGATTATTTGTGTATTTGTTGTAATAACAGCTGGGTTAAACGGGTCAATGCTCGAATTTCACCCTTCTTCTGTGCCTTTCAAAGATACCAGATAAATTAATCAAATTAATTAAGATCTGTATTTTAAAGGGAATGCCACCTATGAGACTTTTTAACAGCTCAGTTATTGGTCCCTGATTCCAGGGTGGTGCCCCGTTTTGATTGTCAATTTGGTAAAGTTATGAATACACATATTCATAACTTTATTAATATTGATAAAACATCTTTGATAATTTGCCAATAATTGAAACTGTGCCATACCAATTCCCAACACTATTGTATGTACTACATGTTGTCTGTGGTGTCATGGATGCCCTGCACCTTTTAACTGCACAACAAATGTACCTAGGTACAAATAAAGTAACCTGAACCTGAACCTGAATATCTCTGAGAATATGTCAGCAGCAACATTTGGACTTTGGACTGATTACTAATCGTGAATGAGAGCCAAAATTCATCACAAAGGACATTCTTGTTAGAGTTGTAGAGTCAGTATGAGTTAGGCAGATAGATTGAGTTGTTTCAGTTATCCATCTGCAGAGATATCATGCAAGCAAGGTCACCGCTCTACCCTCCACTCCACTGCCCCCCTTCCCCTGCCCCTACGTTTGTGCCATCCAGAGTGCTTCACATCACTCAAAGATGACAATCTAATGAAAGATCCTTGTACTGAGCATGGTGCCTTCAAGTGCATTCTGCCAAATAGCTATTAAAATGCCCTACACTCTGTGATTGCCTTTCAGAGAAGAGGAAATTGGAGAAGGCAATAGATTGGGCCGCAGGATTAAAATGGTGGAAGGGTTGATTAGATAGCAGCAGCCTGTCAAGATCTCAATGACCAGAGGAAACGGGCCCCACACAGGCCCACTGTATGAATAGCTACACTTCCTTTTCCAATGAAGCTTTTGTCTGTGTGTGTGTGTGTGTGTGTGTGTGTGTGTGTGTGTGTGTGTGCGCGCTACAGAAGATTGTAGTTGATTATTTTCTTTATTGCTACATTGAGTACATGGCAAGACACTGTAATAGCGGTGAGAGTGAATTATGCAGTTTAAGACTCTTTCACACCTGGTGTGACATAAATGATCTGTATTTAACAATAATACAACAACCAGCGAGGCAGTCCATTGCCTTTGTCAGGGACGGGGAGAGGCTGCAGCCGCGACCATGGCAACCAGTATGGCTTCCTGCCACAGCGCGGGACTGGCAGCTGAAGGGCCACCTTAGAAGAGCTTAAACTTTTTTCCTGAAGTTAAACTATTAACTGTTAGGCTAATAGTAATATGATTAATACAGCCCAGTACAAGTCCTGTATTTAAATGTTAACTTAAAGGGAAGAGTCCAAGAGAGGCACAGCACAGTGTTCTTACTCCAACGTCTGTTCCAAGTGGAGCTTTCAACTCTAATATGCTGGATAGGTTAATAAATAACAATGCATCATATTTTAATTGCGATATTTTGTGAGTAAAATCTGAATCTGCAACATAACCAGTAACATTTCTCTGTCAGGCAAATATAGTAGCATGTTTTCCTGAAGTAGAAGTACACAGTAAGTCAGTAGTATATAGGTTAGGTTGAAATACAGTATATTTTAAGTGTTTCAGGAGCTTCTGTAAGTTAAGTTATCATACTAAATGTATAGCTGTTTGGGGCAATTTTAGTTGGGGGCCCCAGGCAGTGCCTAATGGTAAATGCCCTACTCTTGGTGTTTTTTTTCCACTGGACCAGAGTGTATTTCAATGGTGTTTCTGACCGCGAGTAGCTGCCACTTGGGTGTGTGACACAACATGGCAGGTGTGTTGCTCAGGACCCAGAGAAGCGCAGTGTTGAGTGTGATGTTGTTTGGATGAGCGGTTCTGAAAGCTGAGCAGCAAACCCACAGGCCAAGAAATCAGCCTGTTCCAAACAGGCATGTTTTCAACTGGCACTGCACTATACCTTCAATTCCCAAACACAACTACGGAGAGAACCAGGGCTTATTTCTCAGCTTATAGAGACATTATCGGACATTTCCTGATATCACATTTACCAACCATGCCTTTATGTGTTTGTACCTTCCATGCCCCCAGCTGTTATATGAGACTCTGCCTCACAATTTACAATCTGCATTTTAAAGTTCCTTTAAAAAAAAAGGTGGGAACAGTTTGGCCCAACAAGATGGCTGAATTTATACAACAATAATAACTCCATACACTACTTAGTGTGACCTAATTTTGACCGGCCACAGTATTACATTATCCTGAATGTATTACATCACCAGTTGCTTTCAGAGAGCCTTGGTGGTTTCCATTGCAGCAGAATACTGTATCTGTTCAAACTCCCACGATCCATAGGCCAATCTCCCCTTTCATCTGTAGAAACGCTGCCTGGGCCTCTCCCTCATGACTCCAGTGTTTACACTCAGACAGTGAGCAGCTTAATGAAAAGCTGTCAAACAGCTCTATAAACAGCAGCATTCAATAACACAACCTCTGCACTCCTCTGCCACTGCTCTGGAACAAGTCTATTGTAGTGGCAGGTTCATCTTTCTCTCTCTCACTCTCCTACACACACAATCTTTACACATCTAACCTCTCACGGTTCTCTCTTTTGTGTCGTGGCTTCAATTAAGCAACTCATTCTCATGAATGGGTTTGTACAAAATCGTACAAAAATGTATTTTTTTTTTTTACATAACTTTATTGCAAAAAGAAATGCATTCGAATATATAACATTTCAGACACACTCAAAATAATGCTCCAGAGACAAAAATAATATGCTTTTAAATAAATAAAAAGTGTTAATAACAAAAAAACACGTAGAGGGGGATGATTAAACAATATAAAATTACAATGAGACAAAATTAACATATATTATTCTTCAGAAAGTTTACCGTACAATATGAAAGATTTGTATTACCTTTTTTGTGTCTATAAGAGATTTAATATATTCCTTGAATTCAAATTCATTCATTTATGTAAGTAAAATTTGCCAGATAAAACCAATAAGTTGACAATGAATTCAATGTTCAAATTCTCATGTTCAAAATAAAAAAAGATATTCTCTCATTCAATATTGATATGGTGATTGGTTTTACACAATATATAATGCATAATTCGAGTCCAAAAAGTAATTGAATGCATACAATGGAAAAATGTATGTGTTACAGATTCTGGTTCATCATTGCAAAAATTGCATTTGTTTTAAATATTTAAGACTTTAGTTCTAAAGTCTTAAATATTTAAAACAAATGCAATTTTTGCTTTTTCTCCGCACATCATTACTGACTGGACTTGTTCCGAGCATCCTTTTTGTTCTTTTCCTAGGAGATTCGACACTGCACAGTAGCCGTTCATAGCGCTTACGGTATTTGTCTGATGTTTTTGTTTGAGCTTTAAGCTTTTCCTTGAGTTTGCGATTCTCAATGTATATTTTATGGTACCGTCTTCTTCTAGTCCTTCTTCCTTGTATTCTCTGTCTGAAATTACATGAAGACATTTTTAAATTATTTTTTAACATTGCAGGTGTCACTTAAAGCATTTGAAATTAATTGTCACCATGCCACCATGTAATTTTGCATTTTAATCTAACATTATAATCTAACAAGTACTTTTTCATGAGACATTGTTCTGTTTAAGGTACTTTCTACATAGCCTGCCTACATAGTTCTATTTGAGGTTATTTCTACATAACCTTTTAACCTTCCTGGTTGTGGAACTGGTTGTTCCTCGCTGTCAGGACTCAGTGGTGGGGTAACAATAGCAGAAGCCTGTTTCTTTCTGCGTCTGCTCTGTTCCTGGGCTCTTCTCCAGGCCTTTCTCTTTGCACGTTTTTCCCTCTCACTCTGTTCAGATATGGGCTTATAGTATGCACCTTGCTCCCTCTTTTCTCTCCATTTCTGCCGGCCTTTTGCCAAGTATGCCTCCCTTTTTGCAGGAACAGCATCTCGCCGTGCACGGTAACAGCGCTGCTTTTCTGCAGCAGATAATCGTGGCATTTGCCTGAAAACAAGTTTACTTTTATAATATTTATTGCAAAGTATTTTATAGTTACTGTACAATTAGAATATTAAATGAACTCCTGAAAACTATAAGAACATGTCATGAATGTCAACTATGTTACTCTTGGTCAACTAAGTTACCTTTGCAGAGTAACTTAGGTGACTGGTAACCTAGTTGACATTTTTGCTGTTTTTAGGGATAAAATCAAAATGGTTGCCTAGCACCAGACACCACATGGCATTTTACGGAGAGGTTCTTCTAAATATTATATGTACAACTGAGTAAAATTGAAATTCAAAGTTATTTATGAATTCATTGTAGTAACATTGTTGACATATGATAAGTACACATTTGCCCCAAGCACTACTTTAGGTGAAATAACTGAAAATGTGGACGGAGAACATACCTTGGAGTCTTGCTAGTTTTCTCTTCAGGAGGAAATGACATCATGTGGAGCAGGTCATGTGATTTGGAAAACACACTCTTCCTTGAGGGGTGTATTTGCTATGGGTAACTTAGATGACAGCGACTTCTCGGACACATATTCAATTTGTCAATTTCTATTGAAAATGTGACATATTGCCCAAAAAGACACATTGTTCTGTTTTCTGTTTTCATTGTTCTCAACTTAATGTAAATAATATAATTAAAACTGTTTTTGAATAAGTTTTTAAAATGTTTTTTTAGGTAATGAGATTGTGGTTGTAATTCATTTCGGACGGTTATTTAGTTGACATTTTAGGGATATCTAGTAAATTTTTATAAATAAATGATTATTTCCATAATAATTAACTATGGAATTTGTAAAGACAAGATCATGAAGAACACTGAAGACTTTTAAAATTTTATTTTAATAAGCATGTTTGCGAGATAAATCTCATGGACATGAAAACTCCCTCAATTGACCCAGAAAGATATAGATTTGTAGGATATATATTGTGTAAAATCTTTACGTGTACTTCTTTAATTTTATTGGTAGTCTTACGAAAATGTATGCACAAGGCTACGTGGTCAGGTGACGCCGTTTACAGAGCTCTGTAAGCTATCGGCCTATCAGCGGCACTTGGTAGTTGAGTTTAGCCAACAAAACGTTAGTGGGAGCTGGGTACAGAGCACAGCGAGAAGGCGGTCCATGAGGAATTCTAAGTAATGACAACAAAACTTTCGGCCCATCCACATGATACAACATGAAGGACTCTTCAGAAAATCTGTGTGTGTGTGTGTGTGTGTGTGCGCGCGCGCGCTACAGAAGATTGTAGTTGATTTTTTTCTTTATTGCTACAATGACAACAAAACTGTCGGCCCGTCCACATGATATAACATGAAGGACTCTTCAGAAGAGGTAATTATCTTCACTTGAGTTTCTGCGCGTGAAAGTCACCGGACGCTACAATCTTCTGAACATAGCCATACTGAGAAATACAGAGAGAGTTGTGTGGAGCTGATTGTCTTAATTAGCTTTGTAGCAACTCATTTGGCAATGGCTTGAATGGATGTTCATTATTATAAAAAAGTTACGCACTAAAGCTTTAAGTTTAGATGCTAAAACAATTAAATATGTTTAGGAAAAAGATCTTGGTTTTGATTAAAACACTCCCAGGGAGAGAACACGCATTTCCTGGGTGAAAGTCTTGTGTTTTCCCGTAGAGGCAAATGTCGCTCCATGGCTTGAAGGTGCAGTGTTTAAGGACCCACCAATATGATCCACCCCGACATCCTACCTACGTGCTCCACAGTGGTCTTATACAGAAGCAGCCAATATGGTGCATACAGCAAAAAATGTGTGTAATACATACGAATTACAGTGCTTACTTTTCATTGCTGTATGTACAAGTGGTTCATGAGAACAGGCTTAATAAGATAAGCTTTACCAGCTCAAGAAATAAGCTCAGGAAATTACCTGTTTTGCTAAAAACATGGACTCCCAGCCTAATATTCAAAATCTTAACAGCAACTAGATGTATAAATGTATCAATAATGATGAAATAGTTATTTAATTATAAACCTGTCCCATCAGTGTTTCTCTGGAATTAAAGAGTTCTTTGCTTTCCTTATAAGTGTATTTTGGTCAGGGTAGAAAAGCAGCTGAGACACTATTTTGTTACTTGTTGTGAGATGAAATATTTATATCAGCAATTTTTTACTGCATATTTTGATAGTGTTGCTGCTTTACTTCCAAGATATATACAGTAAATTGACAGTAGACACACTCCATACTTCTCGGATTTTTCTAACCTGCGCCCGCTAGATCGTGCGGCGCCTTCAGCCAGTGAGGATCAAACTCTTCGCTTAACTCGGTAAAGGTGGAGAGCTAGCTGCTGTGTTTAAGTGTGCTTTTCATTGTCGGGAGATTCCGTTTGACAGCAGCTCCAGCTTGGAGCTGCAGCTGTTTGAGACAAATTTTCCAATGACCGTGTATGTGCGGTGGTGTATCGACCTCCAAAGTTTAATAAGGATTTTATCCAGGACATTGCAGACTTTGTGGCTGGGATTGCGTTAAAACATGATCGCTTTTTAATCGTTGGTGATTTTAAAATACATGTGTGCTGCGAATCCAGACCTATGTCTAAGGATGTTCTTAATCTTATTGACTCTTTTAATCTCACGCAGTCTGTCACTGGCCCGACACACGAAAAAGGACATACTTTGGACCTCGTGCTGTCATATGGTTTAGGTGTTGCCATTAGTGAAATATGCGACACATGTATTTCAGATCATCTGCCTTTCTTATTTACTACGGTTGTCCCCTGCTCGGACGTTTCTACTGTTGCTCCCACACACAGTGTGCGTGCAATTAACCCTTTAACTGCCTCACAGCTTTCTGCTGCTCTTAAAGGCTCAGTGTTGTACAATCTCGAAGATTGTAATCTTAATGTTGAGGAACTCACCAACCCCTTTGACTGTACTTGTACTGAGATATTGGACTCTGTTGCTCCACTGAGGAAGAAACACACTAAAACCTTCAGAACCGTGGCTGAATGATACTACCCACTCTCTCAGACGTGCCTGCAGAAAAGCTGAGAGAAAGTGGAAAAACGATAAATTATAAAAGTAAAGTAAAGATAAAGTGTCATTTCAAATTTTACAGGACACATTTCATAAATTCCAGGGAGCAGTTAAATCTGCTAAAACTCATTGTTTATCTCACCTGGTTGCCAGTAACACCCAGAGGCCTCAGGTTCTTTTTAAAGTGTTTAACTCTATTATCAACCGTTGTGAAACTGACTGTGCTGTGCCATCCACATTGTTGTGCGAAAACTTCACTTAACACTTAATTGATAAAATTGCTGGTCTGAGTTTTCATCCACTACTTTTACCAGTGACCAGTGTTGGGCAAGTTACTTTTAAAAACTAATTAGTTAAAGTTAAAGTTACTAGTTACTTCTTCCAAAAAGTAAGTAAATTCATTACTCAGTTACAAATTATAAAGTAACTAGTTACTTCAGAAAGTAACTATTGCATTACTTTCAAGTCAATTTTTAAATGCTCCAAAGTGACCCAACCTCCACCTCTCTTTAATGGAACTTAAAATACATGTGCATGTTCAATTATTTATGATAAATCTGAATATTATAATGAAATGGACACTTAATACAATACATTATTAACAGAAAAAATGTACACAAATCTAAACTATTTTAATGTTGCTGTGGGACAAAGTGAGACTAGCCTCAAATCAAATACCATGTATGTAGATATTATGTTTATATAGTGGATCGATACAAATAACACAATAGATGTTTTGGAACTTTTGATATTTATTGCCCCTCAATAGGCCACAACTGGGCAAAATGAAAAAAAAAACGCTGATTGGCTTACCATGAAATTTTACTCAACCTCAGCTAATCGTCAGCATTTATGCGCTTGTCTCGTGCACTGCCCACTAACCAAGGAAGAACAGTAAAAAAAAAGTCTTTGCCTCTCGGCTCAGAGATCTAGTTAGTCTGATGAAAAAAACAGCTTCAATTATAGTAACGCGCTACATTTTTTGGCAGTAATGGTAACGCCGTTATTAAGATGGGAAGAGTAATCAATTAGATTACTCACTACTGAAAAAAGTAACGCCGTTATTCCCATCACTGCCAGTGACCCCTCTGTTCCTCCTTTATGCCCAGCTGTCTTCCAGCAGTTTAAGCCAGTTTCATTCCACCTTCTCTCTGACATAGCAGCTTCGTCCTGCAAACTGCCTGCTGCAGTATCCCTGCACGCTTACTCAAAGATGTTTTTAACACTGTTGGGTTGAGCATAGGCACCGATACCGAGGGTGCTCCGGAGCTCGAGCACCGAGCCTTTGCAGTGGCTGCTCCAAACCTCTGGAATAGTTTACCTCGTTTACCTAGTTTACAGCTCGGACCGTTGAAACATTCAAGTCCTTGCTTAAGACCCACTACTATTCGTTGGCTTTCAATTCAAGTTGAGCCTTGACACCTTGTCCTTTTTTTTCTGCTGTTGGTTATATTGTATTGTGTATTGTTTGTGTATATTATCATTTTGAGTTTTTTGAGCTTGTTAAGCACTTTGGTCAACTATGGATGTTTTTAAACTATGCTATATAAATAAAACTGAACTGAACTGAACTGAACTCTCTAAATGTTTGGTGTTCCTCCGTACCCGGCAGTGATGTTCCCCATCAGGAAACTGTCAGTGATGATGCAGGAGTAGAAATTGCTCAGTATTTGAGGGCATATCTGGAATTTACATCAGGTGTCTGAGGTGAAACAGTCTCTCCCTTGCCTTTCTCACCACAGAGTCAGTATGCAGCGTCCAGGTCAGACCATCGGTGATGTGGACACCAAGGAAGCTGTCCACCCTCTCCACTGAGGACCTGTTGAAAATAAAGGGCACATAGTTCCTTCTCTGTTTCTTCCAAAGTTCACTATTGTCTCTTTAGTCTTACTGTCATTCAGGAGTAGGTCGTTGTCCTGACACCAGCGGGTCAGGTCCTACTTTGCATCAGCACTTGACAGTTAGTAGACCTTGCTAAATGCTTCTTGGGTTGCCCTCCTGAAATTGTAGTTTGACTGGTAGTCCCTTTTGCCTCCTTTCCTGCTCTTCTTTCATTATAGGTTCCTGCTTATAATTGTCCATGCTTTCTTGACTGCAGTCCTAATTTGTAGGCAGCAGTGCTTGTGTTTATGGCCTCCCGGATGGTTTTGGTAATCCGTGGGTTCTGGTTGTGGAATGATTTAATTGTAGTTTTGGGTCCAACAGGGCAGAGTCTGTACTCCCCTGTGGTGGGAAGTAAACCGTTGTGACAGTGGCCAATGTACATTCCCTTGGTAGAAAGTGTGGCCTGCATTTCACTGACTGTAACTCCAGCTCAGGTGAGGAGGAACGGGATATTATTGTAATATTCCTGCAGTCATATTAGACCATAAAGCACATTCCTCCTCCGTTTTTCTTCCCAGACTCTTCGTTATCCAGAAAAAGAGTCACCTGGTTGGATGGGGCTGTCTGGTATTCCAGGATTAGACCACGTTTCAGTCAAAGAAGGGACATTACAGTTCCTGATATCCTGTTGGAAACTGATACTGGCACGGGGATCATCCAGTCTATTATCCAATGCCGGAACATTGGCTAGCAAGATGCTTGGCAGAGACCTTTTGTGTGGTCAGGATCTCAGCTGGTGTTTAATCTCTCCACGCTTGCCTTGATGCCTCTTACGATGCAGAGATGGACAAAGAGATGGTCCTGCTTGTCCATGTAGTAGGGATCATAGCTGAAGTGCATCTTTCCTACTTTTTCCACTTTTTGCTCGACGTTTTTTTAGAGGTTCACATTTTAAAATCTCCATTGGTCCACAGAATCAGCAGGAGGAGAGTTCACACGGTGGGGAGTTGATTTTCCTATCTTCATTAGTGTCGTGTGGTCGTATATTATCATCTTGTCCAAAGAAATACAACAACTGTACAATTGTACAAATAACTAAAATAGCATCAATTTAACATACATTGTTCAAGAAGCTGACAGGAAGGCAGCTGGACAGATCTGCGTCCTTCTAGAACATTACTTACACTATTAATAATAACAGGAGATGGTTGGACAGATTCACGCTAGCCATGAAGCTAGCTATACGCTAGCTTCATGGCAACCTCTACACCTGGCGAGTCCCCACTCCCCCTCAGGATTTCCTCGTTGTTTAATAATACAAACAAAGAAATTGCTGACCTCAGGAAGATGTTCGTCGGCTTTCCGAGGACTTAAAAACCAAAGATGCTTTGTTAACCGCCTGCTTGGACGTGGCTCATAATCAGTTGCTCCGGATCTCATCTCTCTCGGCGGCCTTCCAGGATACCGCGCCATGGGACCCAGCTGCCTGCCCACGCCCATCGTCCTGCTCGACACCGGTTATCAAGCCACCCTGGACTGAGGTGGTTTGCGGCCGAAAGAGAGCCTCGGGTAGGGCTCCATCGCCTCCTGCCCTCAGCCTCTCCAACCGCTTCAATGCCTTGTCGGAGTCGGAGCCGGTGGCGGCCAATGCGGCTCACCGGGCTCGCCCCGCTTCAAAGCAGACTGACCAGCCGTCGTCACGGAAGACGATTGCTACCGCGCGGCGAAAGCTTCTGAGGAATGCGGTAGTCAAGACGGTCCGGTGGCCTACACTGCCTGGATCGGCCAAATGACAACGTTCCTCAAAAACAATCCCCACAACCGAACGGTAAGCAATCTTCCTCTTCTTTTCCCTGCCCATTTGAAACCGACACTGACTGTTTTGCTCCCGTCACCGGCTATCCACACCCCCCCACTCCTCGTCCGCTCTTCCCCCTAACCACAGTAATTATTGGGGATTCCATCACTAGAGACCTACGGTTTCATAATGCTGTCACACACTGTTTTCCCGGAGCCAAAGTTGCAGACATCCTGGCTAAAGTTATGGACCTGATACCCTCATTTCCGACCTCTATCAAACGCATCGTGGTCCATTGTGGACATAACGACATGTCCACTCGGATTCAGGAGTGTGAGCGCACAAGGCGAGGCTTTACCACTCTCATTGAGGCTTTAAAAAGCACTGGGAAGTCGTTTTTTATTTCGGGCCCACTTCCATCTCTAGGTCGCGGATCATGCCTCTTTAGTAGACTACTCTCCCTTAACACCTGGCTCCAGCTCACATGCAGCATTCACAAGATAGGTTTTATTGACAACTTCAATCTGTTTTGGGAACGTGGCTCCCTGTTCAGCAGGGATGGGATTCATCCCAATACACGCGGAAGCCAGATGCTACGTGGAAATTTGCACCACGCCCTGCATACCCAGACCTCTGATTGACTGTTTACATCCCGTAAACACTCCCACAAGCACACTGACCAGACACACTCTCCCAAAGTCAATAATCAGAGATACAGCGCTACATGCCCCTCTGTGCTCCCTTCAGAGCAATCACCCATTCATAATCCCATAACCACCGTGTCTGTCCCCCGACTGAGACCGATTAAACAAAACACTAACAAAAGAGGTGCTATACTAAACAACCTAATTGGAATTAAAACAACCACTGCAACGATAGAACAGAATAGGAAAATCAAATGTGGACTATTAAATATTAGATCTCTGTCATCGAAAGCATTATTGGTAAACGAATTGATATCAGATAACCACACTGATTTATTCTGCCTCACCGAAACCTGGCTGGGCCATGACGAATATGTTAGTTTAAACGAAGCCACTCCTCCCAGTCATAATAATACCCAAATTCCACGAGGCTCAGGCCGAGGAGGGGGAGTTGCAGCCATATTTGACTCGAGCCTGTTAATTAATCCTAAACCTAAACTAAATTATAACTCGTTTGAAAGCCTTGTTCTTAATCTTCAACACCCAACATGGAAAACAGTACAGCCAATTATATTCGTTGTTGTTTACCGAGCACCAGGTCCATATTCTGAGTTTTTATCTGAATTCTCAGAGTTTTTATCATGCGTAGTCCTTCAATCAGACAAAGTACTTATTGTAGGTGATTTTAATATCCATGTGGACGTTGACAGCAATAGCCTTAGTACTGCTTTCAATTCACTGCTAGATTCTATTGGTTTCAGTCAGAGGGTGCATAAGGCCACGCACTGTTTTAACCACACCCTCGACCTTGTGCTAGAATATGGCATCAAAATTGACGATTTAATAGTATTTCCGCAGAATCCTTTATTATCAGACCATTTTTTAATAACTTTCGAATTCCTACTACTAGACTATACGAAATTAAATAAAAGTTTCTACACTAGATGCTTATCTGACAGTGCTATAGCTAAATTTAAGGAAGCTATTCCAACAGCACTTAACTCAATGTCATGCCTTAATATAACAGAGGACCGTTATGTTAACTTTAGTCCCTCCCAACTTGATAACTTTGTAGACGCTGCTACGGCCTGCCTACGGACTACTTTAGACTTGGTTGCTCCTGTCAAAAAAAAGAAGATGATGAAGGAAAGGAAACTAGCACCTTGGTATAACTCCCAAACTCGCAAATTAAAACAAATCTCACGAAAACTTGAAAGTAAATGGCGTTCCACCAAACTGGAAGAATCTCGTGTAGATTGGCAAGATAGTCTAAAAAATTATAGGAGGGCCCTCAGAAATGCCAGATCAGACTACTAAATACTAATAGAAGAAAATAAGAACAACCCAAGGTTTCTTTTCAGCACTGTAGCCAGGCTGACAAAGAGTCATAGCTCTGTTGAGCCATCTATTCCTATAGCTCTGAGCAGTGATGACTTCATGACCTTTTTTAATGATAAAATTATAACAATTAGAGAAAAAATTCATCACCTTCTGCCCACAGCTTCTAACAACTCACCATTGGGTGCAGGAGGGCTAGAGAGAACGATAAGACCTGATACTTATTTAGACGGCTTTTATCCTTTAGACCTCCAACAATTAATGTTAAGGGTCTCTTCAGCTAAGCCAACTACCTGTCTCTTAGACCCCATTCCAACGAGGCTACTTAAAGAAGCACTACCCGTAGTCAATACCACATTACTAGATACGATCAATATGTCCTTATTAACGGGTCACGTACCGCAGTCTTTTAAAGTAGCTGTGATAAAACCTATTCTGAAAAAACCCACCCTCGACCCTGAGGTCTTAGCCAACTATAGACCTATATCTAACCTCCCGTTTCTCTCCAAAATCCTTGAGAAGGTAGTCGCTAATCAATTGTGTGACTTTCTGCATAGAAATAGTCTATTTGAAGACTTTCAGTCAGGATTTAGAATGCATCATAGCACAGAGACGGCACTGGTGAAAATCACTAACGACCTTCTAACTGCTGCTGACAAAGGACTTGTCTCCATACTTGTCTTATTAGATCTTAGTGCTGCATTCGACACTATTGACCATACCATCCTCTTACAGAGACTGGAACATTTAGTTGGCATTAAAGGAATCGCACTAAGCTGGTTTAAGTCCTATTTTTCTGAGCGATCCCAATTTGTTAATATTAACGATAAACCATCCAAATACGCTAAAGTTAGCCATGGCGTTCCTCAAGGCTCAGTGCTTGAGAGAATTCTATTCTCTTTATATATGCTTCCTCTAGGCAATATTATTAGGAAACACTCAATTAACTTTCACTGTTACGCAGACGACACCCAATTATATCTGTCAATTAAGCCAGACGAAAGCGGTCAGTTAGCTAAACTTCAAGCGTGCATTAAAGATATAAAATCCGGATGACCCACAATTTTCTGATGTTAAACTCAAACAAAACGGAAGTTATTGTGCTGGGACCCAAGCACCACCGAACTTCATTATCTAAAGATATAGCTACCCTAGATGGTATTGCCCTGGCCTCCAGCACTACTGTCAGAAATCTAGGAATCATTTTTGACCAGGATCTATCCTTTAACGCCCACTTAAAACAAACCTCAAGAACAGCCGTTTTCCATCTTCGTAACATTGCCAAAATCAGGAACATCCTCTCGCAAAACGATGCTGAAAAACTAGTCCATGCATTCGTTACTTCCCGGCTGGACTACTGTAATTCTTTACTATCAGGCTGCTCAAATAAGTCCCTCAAGACCCTCCAGCTGATCCAGAATGCTGCAGCACGTGTTCTGACAAGAACTAACAAAAGAGATCACATTTCTCCTGTATTAGCTTCTCTGCATTGGCTTCCTGTAAAATCCAGGATTGAATTTAAAATCCTTCTCCTGACCTACAAAGCACTAAATGGTCAAGCACCATCATACATAGAAGAGCTCTTAGTACCTTATTGTCCCACTAGAGCACTGCGCTCCCAGAACTCAGAGCTACTTGTGGTTCCTAGAGTCTCTAAAAGTAGAATGGGAGCCAGAGCCTTCAGCTACCAGGCTCCTCTCCTGTGGAACCAGCTCCCAACTTGGGTTCAGGGGGCTGACACCGTCGCCACATTTAAGAATAAACTGAAAACCATCATCTTTGATAAAGCTTATAGTTAGGGAGTGAGGAGTTGCAGCATAGTAGAGTAGAGTAGAGGGAGGCAGGAAGTACAAGCCTGTTCCGGCAGGGGAGAGTACGAGCCCGGTCCAGGGCCCCTCTCTTTAGCCTGCCTCTCTTAGTTATGCTATTATAACTCTAGACTGCTGTGGGAAGCTCCTTCCAAGGACACAATGAGCCACTCCCTCTTCTCTCTTTTCCCTTGTCTCCTTTTGTGTGCATCTTAGTCCCAGAAATGCCTGTTACTAACCTAGCTCTGGGGAGTTTTCTATGAGTCCCTATGCTTCTTCTTCACCCAGAACATCGCCTTGGAATTGGGTGGCACCTACACCGGGGTCCTAGGTGCAGCTGACGCTATGGACTTACTACACCCTGCTACGCTCTGCGATTCCCCGCAGTGTCCGACTGCGTCCTGCCGCGTCCAACCGCGTCCACCCAGGCTGCTGTGCCACACTACACCCCGTAACGCCCTGCTGTACCCTACTATGACATGAACTACTACGACTACCATTGTGATCACTGTTTCACTATCTTTATTATGACTATTATTGCCACCATTCACCACTCCCCCAACTGGTGCCGTCAGACACCGCCTACCAAGAGTCTGGGTCTGTCGGAGGTTTCTTCCTAACAAAAAAGGGAGTTTTTCCTTGACACTGTCGCATTAGCTACTGCTAATGCTTGCTCTTGAGGCAACCACTGTAATAGTTGGGGCTTCGTAAACTACAGTTTGGTCTAGACCTACTCTATCTGTAAAGTGTCTCGGGATAACTCTTGTTATGATTTGATACTATAAATAAAATTGAATTGAATTGAATTCAGAAAAGATGGTGAATATAATTTTATTAGTACATCTGGTCTGTAATTAGAGCTGTGTCGGTATTTTATTCAGACAGCAGTGTTTAAATGGATCTGACAATGAAGGGTTGAAAGCATAACGTATGCCATCGGAATTATATGAACAATGCTATAATCACGTAGAGATTATATACTTAGAAGCTTTAATTATCAGATGGCATTTCATATTCAGAGAATTTACATTTTTCTTCACACATGCTTTTTGTCTGACACACTATTCTCTTCTCTCTCCAACAGTAGTTTTTTCTTTGGACCACTGAAGTCTGTTTTTCCATTCTGTTGCTGTTAATTTGAGAATTCACTTTTTGTTGCCTTTGAATTATGGATTTAAATTGCCAAAGAATTAAATATCAATTAAGTCTGAACCTGTGTGGGGAGAAGAGAGATCAGTGACAATCTCCTCCCTGTTTTTTCTCATCTGTTTGGCTGCAACGTAGTCCAGAAAAAACAGCAAAGACCTGAGAGAGGTTCAATTATAGGATTTCCAAGTGAAGCCTCACTTAACATCACTCCGGGCCAGCAGGGGATGACTCCTGTATCATCTGGCTGTGATTGTTCGTGCCACCGCCAATCTGGGTGATGGTGTGAAAAACATGCTCTGAATTCACTACTCTACAGAAAAAGCAAGTGGGTCAAAAGCTAGATGCGTAAAAACACTGCTGTATTTTATTCACTTCTGTTATGAAGGGACATTTCTGGAATGACTGGTAGCAAGCTTTACACCAGCTAATGCATTAGGTTGCGGCTCACGCGGCTGCGGCAAGATTTCAGTGTAGTTGCAATGACAAAAATTATTTTACAATTGTACATTTCTTTACTCGTTTATTTAAAGCAACATATCCATTTCATGAGACATGGCTGCTTTCACATCAGGTTCGATTGTTTTACTCTTAACCCAAGTTTGGTGATCGAACATCAACTTTGGGAGACTTTGGTCTCAAAACATCTGGCTACAAGGACTACAGGACTGGCACATTTACAGAAATATTGATTAATGTGTCTTGTCCTTTATAAATAAAATAAATGAAATAACCCCCGCTGCACCTCTTTCACACTTGTTTACTGTCCTTCCGATTCATGGTTTCCTCATCACATTGCAGGTGTTTACTACAGTTGGCAGGAAACAACGTTGCCTCCAGATTTGACGAATGCAAGTGGAGACCACTGTGCAGTCAGGCAGAGCTAAATGAGCACCACCATAAGGAAGTAATCCCTGTGCCTCCACCTGTAGTTGCTCTTAGTCAGGGGTGGGGCTAGATGGGGGGCACGGGGTGGCACTGGCCCCCCCCTGAAATATGAGTGCTGTGATTTACATTGGATCACAGAAATGTCACTTGGCTGCCTGTTCTGCCAATCTTCCCAGCCCTTGTCACATGACCAATTGTTTCCATGACTATCCAAAATTTTGATACCATGGAACCAGCACTGGAATACTTTTTTTTAAAAAGTGGCAGACTGAGCCTATATAAAATGTATATACAGCGCATTCGGAATATGCATCTCAATCAGGGTTTTTACCGCAGTTTACCCCCAGTTTGCGGCCTCTTGCTTGTTTACGGCTAATGATCAGCTCTTTGTTTGGTGTTCCTCCGTACCCGGCAGTGATGTTCCCCATCAGGAAACTGTCAGTGATGATGCAGGAGTAGAAATTGCTCAGTATTTGAGGGCATATCTGGAATTTACATCAGGTGTCTGTGTTTGCTTTGCTATGGTTGCTGTACGTAAACCAACCAACCAACAGTTTGCAAGGCTGCAGACCCGATAAGAAGGAGAAACACAGCTACTTTTAAACATTATCAAAGACTTGGACATCCAAGAATTTTTTGGGCCATTAAAGCCCAATTTGGTGGCTTCTGGCACATTTTAATGCCACTATTTCATCATATACACTGATTTTAATTATTGTATATTTTTATGAGTTTGCCTCCCTGATTGTAAATGTGAATTCTTGTAAAGGAGAATTAGGCTTATTGTGTGTTTTAGCCCACACAGTCTGTAAATAGCTATTTATATTTCAAAACACGCCTATTCCTGACTGGTCAGAACGTTTGTAATAAGAATCATTAGACCTTATCAGCACCCCCAGCACCCCTACTTCCAACTTCTCATTCAAGTGTTTTGCTAGCAGTTAAACTTTACTATTGTGCCTAACTGACTAGCAATAGAAATTATAACAATTGGTAAATCTGATAAATTACAGACAAAATTATCCACGTAAAAAATAAATTGTTTAATGTAGATAAAATACAAATTTATCAAAAAAATTTAAAAAAACATTTCGGCCCCAAACAAGTCCATTGAACAGCAGTGCTCAAAGTATACTGAACACTTTCAGTAGGATTGCAGGACTTGAGCCTGAGCATCTATGTCACTAAATCATAACAATTCCATGCAACATGTCTTTTATTAATAATATAACATACAATGTTAAGAAAATTCAGCTAACATCACCACTGTTGGTTTTCATATTTAACATGTAGCCTACTGTACCTTGGCCTCTCAGTCAGTGGGGGTCCGGGACTTTGTTGGTGAGGCTGACTGCAGAAGGGAAGAAACTCTGCTCTACAGTCTCCTATTTGTTTATTTTTATACATTGAATACAGAGGATATTAATGATAGTGTGAATCATGCTCATAATTCTGCAGCAGCGGTGAGCACATAGCCTATGACGTAAGTTTTACGACTCTGTCCGTCAAGGGAGAAAGTCTAATGCAACCACTTATAGGGTTAGTATATTACCTTTGCCTAAAGAGCGACCTTTTATTAATACTGCTGGTTTTGTGATGTTGGCAATTCTAATCTGATTCCTGCAGTGCGCAAGAGAAACATCAAATGAAGTGCGTCAATTATCACTTTCAGTACGTTTGTGCTTTAATCAGCGCAAGAAACACAAGGTGTGGCGTGTGAACTGGTTGAAATGCGTGTGTCTCACGGTGAATGCGTGATACTTGAGAGCCCTGCTTATAGATGCACTGTCAAATGTTAAATGCATTTCCTAATAGTAATAATAAAATATATAAAAAGATGATTATTTTGAATTACTTTGTGGACTCTGAACTTGACTGTGCTTTAAACTTCACAGATAGTGGGGACCTTGGCCTTTACTCCTGACAACATAGCGTACAAGTGTGTTGCTGACAGGAAGCATGAAAGGCTGGAGATTGCCGAGTGAAGGACACAGGTCTGCTCTCCCCAGTCTCTAGCACGTCCATTGTTGGCTGAGGATTTAAGGCGTGTGTTTGTGGCTGAGGTAGGCCTTTTAGATGTGCACAGTGCAGCGCTGCACTTTAGAAATTCTCTCCGCCGGGGCTTTTACTGATGTGGGTGTTTTTTATTCTGCTTTCGGTGGGTCACGCTTGATGGGTCAGCTATCAGCTCTGTGCAGCCCTGCACATAAGGCCTTTGATTCACCACTCGAAAGACACACACATACACATATAAACACATACATACACACACACACACACACACACACACACACACACACACAGACACAGACACACACAAGCTTAATCGCACACACATGCATATAAACATGTACAGCTGGCAGAGTACGCACACCTTTGTACGGTGTCTTCTTCTTCTTGCCCTTGACTCTTCACTGGGCTTTTTGTAAACCCCAGCCTCCTCCTCAGCCTTGCTTAAGAGAGAGGATCCTTTATGCATAAAGCATACAAATCGTTTGTCTGGTGACAGAATGATCATTAATGGCATGAGGAAATGTGATTCTATTGGAACAAAAGAAAATCAGAGTTCAAGGGATAGCTGCAAAGCTAGCAGCAGTCAGAAGTCAGGACTGGAGGTTTAGTCGAACTACCTGCAGGCTCCGCTCTGCTCCGAGTTGTTCAATCGATTCAAACTGCTCTTGTGTTAACATCTTATTGACAGAGAGAAATATATGGCAGCTCTGGTAACCTCACAGAAACACTGAGGAGAAGGGGAAAACAGCATAACAAATGAAAGTTTTTCTGTAAAAGCTCAAACACTGTTTTGTAATTAATTAAGATCTTAATGGATTTGGAGTAAATCGACTTTACATACTGTCACAGAACTAGAACTGGATTCTCTTACTGCTCACCTTTATGTTGACACCAGTGGTATGTGTATGATGTCTATGTGTTCCATTTAAGTTGTGACTCTGAGGCAAAAAGATGTGACAGGGCAACTTATAGAAGAAAAAATGAAGAAAAAAAAAATGAAAGAAAAACTGCACAAATTTGGATGTCATCCACATCTGTTCAGAGCGCATCTGTTTATGTCAGAGTTACATCCCTAATAAGTAGTGCCCAAATAAGTCTAGGATGAATCTAGGACTATATAGTAGATCATGTTGCTATATTGGTGAAACAGAAATGATATATTCCTAAATATCTGTCAATCTACCACTTTCTTACTGACTTGTTCCTGATTGGTGATGGACTCTGATTGAACTGCTTAGTACTTCATGTTTCCCTTCCGCTACAGTTTTAAAATAAAGCATCATCCTACCAAACCTACTTACTAAAAACATTAGAACACAAACTCTTGTGGTACTTCTGCAGTAGTGTACAGTGGCTTTATATGAAAGCTGGCTGCTGTCGTTGTAAACACTGAGAGAAGTCAGACTGAATCAAAACAACCCGTTCTCACTCACAACTCATTAAATACTGACGCTTGGTCAGTGTCTCTCAGCGTCAGATACCGATTCCAAAATCCCCCTTTAGCGTCTGTATAGATCGCACTGGGTGGAGCAGCAGCTCGACCACGGCGCTGTAAGATAACCTAGTATTGAAAGGGTCAACGGTTGCAAGTAGTATGAAAAAACGAAAATCTGTATAAGGACACAAGTTGGGGTGGTGGATGGGTCAAACAACACAGGACTTTCACCCAGGAGACCGGGGTTCATGTCCTGTTCTTGCTGAACCCTCCTCAGAGATGTGGGGAGCTGCACTTCATCATGCATGCATCACTCTATGTTGGTTTGCTACTATGAGCGACCATTTTCACATTACACATGATGAAATATTCATTCATTTTTTTAAATTTTGTTTACTTTATAGTTAATCAGGAACAATCAATAAAGGATGTTCTCCATATGTAAAGATATCACAGATACCTATCTAATTCTTACATACAGTTTTATTAACATAGCATCTCAAAGTCTTTTGTCATGTAACTTAACATTATCTTTATCTATTATTTAGGTCTTGAGTCAGAGTTGCTCATAGTACTTACTAATCATCAGCTGGTCCCTGATTTCTTCCTTATTCATCCACTGGTAGCTAGTACACGTTTGTATTAATTACTGTATTGTTAAAGCAGCCATATTATGCTTATTTTCAGGTTCATAATTGTATTTTAAGGTTGTACCAGAATAGGTTTACATGGTTTAATTTTCAAAAAACATCATATTTTTGTTGTACTGCAGTGCTTTCTCTCACTGCTGCAGATCCTCTTTTCACCTGGTCTCTGTTTTAGCTACAGAGTGAGACCTCTTTTCTTCTTCTTCTTCTGTACTATCTTTGATTGCACTTGCACATGCGCAGTAGCTCAGATGTAGATCATGTCAGCTAGCTAGCTCCATAGACAGTAAAAGAAAGGCTGTTTCTACAATTTCGGTCAGTTACAAGGCAGGATTAACTGGGAGACTTCTAAATGAGGGCGCACATGTAAGTAGTTCTTTTGTAGATTATGGTGAACTTGTGTGTGTTGTAGCAGTGCTTTGCTATTGAGAACGAGGTAGCATGCTAGCGTTAGCATGCTAACACTACGAGCTAAGTGTGACGTCACAAGCCGTGCCGATTTTGAACAGCTCACCCGGAGACTGAAGGCAGGACACATTCAGAAACTGTATCTCACTCTAAACAGCATGGATGGATTTTTTCCAAAGTTTGTATGTGTGTGGAAGCACCAGAGACACAAAAGAACACCCCAAATCCCAGAAAAAGTGATTTTTTTCATAATATGGGCACTTTAAGTGTTACCCTGTAATGTTAATATGTGATCCTGATATGGAAGACTCGTCTGGTGAAATGTAATCTGTCTCTCTCTGCCTGATGATGTTAAATCCACCAGAGACATGATCAGTGCTTGGTTTACCGTGATTATTCTTTGTACTTACAGTATGATCTTAGCATTCCCAGTATGGTTCCTAGAACAGTCCTAGGTATTATCATACCATCACCATGTTTCTCAATTTTGCTTCAGAGTGATATCCTAGAGGCCAATTTCTACATGCAGTTCCCTGGAGAAAAACACATATTTTATTTACCCTCTATGTAATTTATTTTCTTCAGCACCATTTCCAATGACAAACTGGCCTGTGAATGTAAACTCCATTCTGTTTTGGTTCATACATACAGTATACTGCAGTGGGCCTAAAATATTTTTCATTTACACCTTCACCTTACTTGCTCATCATTTCTTTTTCATTCCTCTCATTCAGGCGTGTTGCATAAAACCAATTTTCTGACAGGCGTGTAGGGATTGTGGTGATAATGAAACTGCAATAGGTGAGGTGAATTTTAAAACAAGATAAGTGCAGACCCATAAAGTGAGTGGATGATCTGTTTCTTAGGAAAATGAGGATTTTATCCTGCTGGTAAGTAGAGTATGTTGAACTGGATGTAGTTCAATACACATATGTAAATGTATATGAAAGGTTTTCCATCCCTGCAGTCAAACAGGATCGTCACTACATCCACACAGCTCTATTTCAGTGCCTTGCTCTCAGGCACACAGTAGGGAATAGCCTTCTATATTTTACCCAACCAATTTCAACATGCACCCTTTCAGTTATAAGCCAATGCTCTACAGTCCATTTCCCTTTTCCCAGGTCAACAAGTCCTCCAAACCATACTACCAGGGGCGATTCTAGGATCAGACCTTTAGGGGGGCTTAGCCCCTAATGAGAATGTGATACAGATAGAGACACAGGATATTAAACCTGTTTTAAGCCCTTTGAACGTGTAATTGTTTGTCCTCTGTCATCAACAGACACGTTCACAAACTCTCACTTGAAGCACCAAAATTGATGAATGTTTTTATTATTGTTATATTTTGGGGGGCTTAAGCCCCCCTAAAAAGGGTCTAAAATCGCCCATGCTACCATACATCATATCTAAGCTAGAGAATGTCGTAAAGGTCGCGATTTTAAACATGTCTTTTTGAAATGGTCCCAGTTTGGTTAAGTTTAGGCACAAAAACTACTTTGTTAGAAGATGGCGAGTTTTTTTTTGGTCGGGTAGAATGAATCTGTTAATCCAATTCGTTTGGTTGCTGCTACCATGGCTGCAGCCAGCACGTTGTTTTTTCGTGTTTGCGTTTCATGTCTGGCAACATGTGCAAACAGACATTCATTCACGGAATGGAAATTTTAAAGGAGAAAATACTGGCTTTAGCATTGTACAGTAAATATATTACATATTGGACCTTTAAACTTTCATCATATCTTTATTTTCTTATTATCGAACCTTGTTCTTACACATCATATTCAGTGGCCAGCTAACATTGTCACATACTCCAGTTCAGCTGTATACCAGCAGAGCTAGTGTAGATACGTAGGCTTTCTGCAGACTGTAGTTGAACTGAAGACTGCAGTTAGATGCTGCGAGCTTGGGCGAGCGAAGAGAGAAAGAATGCCAACATGGCGTAAATGAAAGAAATAAAACGGTATTTTGTTAGTTTTTTCACAGTGGGTACATTCTAAAGCACAAATAAATAACCATCAGACACTCAACAGAGGATTTTGTGGAGACGCTCTTATGCCTACCTTACACTAGAAGACTCTGAACAGACTCTGAGCTGAAGGCTACAAGATTGAAAAGTAAAAAAGTGGATGTGTGGAGTTAGAAAGAAGTGAGCTTACCAGACCTCTGTAGCCCGCTGAGCATCTCTGCTGCAGGCTAGAGGCTGCAGGCTAACCACTGCTAGCATAAGCTAATTTTCCAATCGTCAGTGAAACATGAGTGCAATGCTAAATCGGAGGAGTATTCTTTTAAGGATTATAGCCATAATAAAGTACTGTGTCCATTCCAACATTTCTCTAGTTTATTCAAATTGGACAAACATAACATCCATATCAACAAAATATTATTATTACAGTATCATACCCATGTATTAATAGTAAATTAGTAATAATTCCCGTCCTTGAAATAGCGGCAATACTGTAGCAGTAGAAAATGCAGTTACAGGTCGTAGTGTCCAACTGTTATTTTTTATTTTTTTTTAAATGTTTTTATTCATTTTTCATTGCAGTTACAGTTTTTTTTTTTTCAAGATCTCCTTCATTATTTGTGCAACTATGCAAGGTTACTCTTGTCTTTGTGAAGGCAGTCTGTACCCTGAGCTCCTCTGTTCCGATGACCTTCAGCCCATCTGCATTCCTGCTGTCCATGAAACAATGATTACCTGGCTGTCCTGAGGGAAAAAAGGAATAAAACAGAGAGATAGAACTCGTCTTGTCTGGTTGCTGTGGCACAATGTTCAATTTCATTTCAAACAGCCAGCCTAATCTCGAGCCTCTCTCCTTTGTGTTTATAGCCGTGGTTCTTGTGTGATAGCAGCTTGAGACTGCAGGGCGACTCAAGGACAGGGCTGTGAACGCAGGCCCGATATTTTTCTGCAGTTTTTCTTTCATTCTTTAACAAAGAGAAAGCCATGTTCACAGCCCGCTGTTACCAGCTAACTAGTCTCACTTTGCCAGACCTTCATCCACAACGCTGTGGAGGGAGGTCTGGCTAGTCCACACAGCATTCTAGCATCGGAGAAAAAATGTGCTCTGGTTTATTGGCATTTCACCAATCATAATCGACTTGGGCGCCGCTAAGTACTGGAAGGAGCAACGGTGCCTCTGCAAAATAGCCTCGGGAATAAACTTGTTTTGGTGGAACATGTGTACGTTCAAAGGTTGTTTTAGTCATTCAACAGAAAACTCAGATTGGACAGATAGTCTAGCTAGCTGTCTGGATTTACCCTGCAGAGATCTGAGGAGCAGGGTAATTCTTTAAACCATAGTCCTCATAAATCCACCAGAGTGTAAAATTAGAACACAAAGAAAGAGGAAGGTAACAGAAATCTGGCCAAAAAGAGTGAAATCCAGCAGAATTGCCGGCGGCACCAGAGCAATCCCGCAAGTGGAACGTTGTGGATATAGACTTCCAGCTTACTTGCTAGCTCGCTAATTCCACCGTGCTTTTATGCTGCACCGGTTACAGAAAGTGAGCCAAACAAAGTTGTCCCTCATATGGCAATAGCAATGTGCTTTCCTACGATGTGACAGTGAGTATGTGGATAAAACATTAAGTTGTTACATTTTACTCATGAAGCGGTCGGCTAGCTTCCTTGCTACAATTCTAGCTTGCTTGCTACAATTCTAGCACCAACCATGGTGGAGAGAAAGAGAGAGCGAGAATTCTACAGTCTTTAAGTTTTTGTTATTGACTTTATTTTGTAATGTATAGGTATGATCTTTTAAATTACATGTTTATGTTAAAATAAATATACCTATTAAAGTAGTTTTGTATCCCGTTGTATGTTTGCCCACTTATGGACATAATCATCAAAGTCAAACCTATAGCTGTTTTTTTTTAGAAGGTATATTGAATGTCCTTTATAACACCACAGATAACACATTTTCATAATGCTACATTTGGCTTTTAGCTGTGTAAATATCTAGTATTAGCAAAATAAAAAATAAATACATTATGCAAATATAACTTTTCATCCATCCACATGACGTTCACTACATTTACAAACGAGGCCGCGCCCACTTAGGAGACAGGAAGTGTGTACCTTTTCATGTACATGCGTGTGATGTGCTTTATATATATATATAGAGAATCTTCGGTTTTAACTTTCCTGCGGATGGGAGCCATGGATGCACAAAGAGAACATTGGGAGCAAGCGGTCAGAAAATAAACTGCGGGTCCCAGGATTTAGCCAGCGATAACCAGAAGGATGGAGTCAACACATAAAATTGAAAAGAAGATTAAACCCGGTCATGAACTGTTCCCTGGCTGCACAGTCCGGCTCTGAGCCTTTTTCTCATTAACGTGAAAAGGACAGAAAGGAAAAGCAGTCCGGCGAGAGTGACATTCTCTTCACAAACACAACTTGGACACAACACGGCTTTTTGAACAGTTACTATGGTGTCTTCCTGATTTTAGCAGCTTTTCCCTCATCAACTTCTCACAGAACTTCATCTGAATTTATTATCGTTTGTGGGTTTTTGTTTTCGATGCTTAGTCTCGCTGTCTCTTGTGCTGCCACACTACACACTACTGCGCAGTTTTAGCAAACATAAAATGTTACTAAAACTGATGGGAGGAAAATATAAAAAAAAATATACAGGTTTGCGGCAGGAGCAGACACACACACTGCAGGCGGGAGCGGGATTAAGAAAACAGCAGGGCTTTCGGGCATGGCGATTTTATTTTTGCTAACTACACATCTTTACACACATTGGTTGGTTATAACTCAGTATTCTGCTGCTGCTTCCTTAAATTTGCATTTATGTTGTTGATGTGCAGCCCTGCAACTATAGTGCTGTATGTTCACATTTTGCTGCTCTGCACAATCCAGACATCAACGTAATTTCCTGGAGAAGGCATGTCTTCGTTCCTTGAACTATTGTTGCCATGCTTCACTGTGATTGGCTCAGCTGTTTCGGAGTGATGAGACTAGTGAAGTGACTGGTTGATATTGTATTTATGAACACCTCTTATCTACTGTATGTTCCACTTCACCCAGCCTTTTTGCACTTTGCACTGCTGCACATACATGAAGCAAAATAGCATGCACTTCGAGATGCCCAAACATACTTCTTTGCACTCATGCAAGTAAAATAGGGCTCATGATGTTTTTTTATGATGTGATGACTTTACTTGTCCTTTCATCTGTTTTGGAGCAAAAAGGTGAATTGACATTTTGGAGGGGGAGAGGGGAACAAATTATATATCAGATAAAAGCCACACTGTTTGTATGCAACACTCCAGCCATCTTGTCAACCTAAATCACAAAGTGATTCCGTTTAACATAACATTCAGTTTCCGCTATATTGAAAACGAATCTGGGCATACAGTACAGTGTTCAGTTTTGTTGGAGGGGACTCCGGGCAGACGCTTCACCCATCTCAGTATTTTGCAGATTATTAGCGTGGATGGGAAGCATGCAGCACATGACTCAAGCGATGCAGGTGCTGTCACCTGTCTGTATTTTTTGCCTCACTAGCAGCCGGGCCTAGTGATTACTCATTCTATTGTCTTCCAGTCCAACAGTATTGCCCAGACAACGATGTCTCAACAACCACTGCCAGATTACCATGAAATGATAATTGATTTAGTTCTTGTTGATTGCGTTTCCCACCCACATACTGACAGTAGCATGACAGAGTAATGAGTTAGGCATGAATTTTAATCAGACAGAGATAAGACAGTGTACAGTAGTGGACACATTTTGCGCGTGTATGACCTCATATGTGTCTGCAGCTGGAGATAAATATTAGTTTAAAGTTTCGTTTTAGAAGTTTAGGTTTTGTTAAGCTGTGATGAGCAGGATTCGGTTCTGGGGGGGGGTCAAGGGGCCAGTGCCCTCGTAAAATAAGCCTCACCCCCCAACTCTGGACCCCCTAACTGTGGCAAATATTTCAATACATTTTTAACCCCACCATATTTTTTTAGATTTTAACTATCACCAAAGAGGGTATATTATTCATCTGCAGTGATAAATTAAATGAAGGTTACCACTGAATGAGTATTCTTGTGTTGTTATATGTGTATCGTTAGTCTTTTGTAGAACCAAACCTATGGAGGGTTGGTGGTATGCAACACTAGTGCTTAATATATTTGGTACCCCTAAAATGGCATGTGGCCCCAGCCTGGCCCCTCCATTTGAAATGTTCTAGAACCGTCACTGCTGATGAGGCTCACGATGGTTGTGATGGCGAGAAACAACCCACACCTCTCATCATTTTTAATCAACTCTGCCTTTTCAGTGGTCTAGCGCAAGCTTTGCACATACCGCCGAGGCTCTTTCTGCCAGCTCATACTGCCGTCTTGCTGAATAACTGACTTGATAAAGAAATACAGTGTATCCCAATAAGGACCACTGGCGTCTCTCATGAATCAGGTTCAGCATTGTGAGGGTATTTTTGTTGTAGTTGCCTTCAGAAGACCATATGGTGGCATCCTGCCTAACCTACTTCACAACGGGAGCTATCTATGCACTCTGGTAATCCACAGGTTAATGATCAGAAGAACCTGTTTAAAGAATAAAAAACATAAATAATAGAAAAAAAGTGTATTGATGTAGGAAGAAAGTATGTCTTCAGGGCTTTAAAAGTAATTCAATACTATAGCCTGCTATATTGAGTACAGTTAATATGATAAAGCTAAATATGGGAAGTCATGGATTAAGCTGTTAAAATGTGTGTTCTTGTGACAAACAAATTAAAATAATACAAGCACTACAATTAAAGATAACTGTGTTGCTATCGTGGTTAAAGTGGATTAGTGAACGATAACTGCAGACTGTAAATGCATGGCTACATTAATAGTTTTATCTGTGTCTGCTCATTAAGGCAGACTGCTGCACAGATCTTCTCACTGAAACGCTGGCATGTCTCACACTGAGGCTGTGGGGAGATTTCCATGCTTTAAAATGGGAACATTTGTGCAATCTATTGCATCAATCACTCTTGGGGAAATGATGAAAGAATTCCAGTTCACTTAATATGCAACAGTAGAGTTTATTCATTATTGATAAGTAGCGTACAGTCCACTAATGTAAGCTACTTGCTAGTTGATAGAAGGCCTTCTTTTTTTTATATAGCCAGAGAGGTAAAGTGAAAATGGTCCATTTCTTACTGTATATCTGAATAAATATCATGTTTCGGATCAAATCATTGTGATGAGAAAAGTGGTTCTGCTGGTCTCTTAGCACCTCTGATTACTTCCTTTATTTAAATTGTGTTTTATTTGATTATAGCGTTTTGTTGTTGTTGGAAATGGGAATATTTCACAATAAAGGTTATTTGATAAAGGTCACGCGATCCTTTGGGATCAGCGGCACCGTGGCTCTGTCTGGCGCTTAGAGCCCATGACGATTGTGACCGGATTAAAGAAATGCCAATAAACCAAAGTACGTTTTTCTCCCTTCGCTAGAATGCTGTGTGGACTAGCCAGACCTTCCTCCGCAGCGCTGTGGAGGGAAGTCTGGCAATGCAAGACTATACACACAAACTTACCACCTTGTAAGTTACTGGAGACAGAAAAGAGGACACCCTGAAGTCATGCTTCTGTTTAAGCCATAATATCTCCTGAAAGAATCTTTTTTTTTTTTTGTGACAAACTTTTTATTGAATAATTTGAACATTACATTACGAACATTAACAAATTAAATAGAAAGAGGAGAAATAGAGGACAGGAGATGAACTTCCTACAAAGATAAAGTAGGCAAAAAAAAGAAAAAAAGAAAAAAGGGGGGTACGGACATTTTCCAGACCCACCATTGGGAACTCGTTGCATTAGATGACAGAGAGTCCTGCAGTCAACATAATTCACAGTAACACCTTAAATGCGAGCAAGCAATGTTATGTCAGAAAGAGAACTGATAAGAGCGTCCCAGGCCTGCACAGTAGATGCTCGCGCTTTATGTATGACAGCCAATGACATTTCTGAAAGAGCAATGTCTCTAAAATGATTTAGCCATACTTTTGCCAACAGGATGTCTGGAGAAAACCATGAGTGTATTATGGTCTTCTATAAATATAACTTTCCTCTGTGCCAATCTGGTATTGCCACTAAGAACTGAGTCATCATTGAATAGAAGTAGGGGGGGTGCACAGGAATGGGAAATCTTAAGATATTTTCAAGGCACCTATGCACCTTGGACCAGAGGCCAGACACAGAGGGACATTCCCAAAAAACATGAAGGTATGTGCCAACAATGTTCTGATCACATTTTGTACAGTTGGGATCATCTGTCAGTTTCATTGTAAAGATTCTGTATGGTGTGGCATAAAATGTATGCACAAACTTATAATGAATAAGTTGATGTGCTGGATTCTTTGATGAGATGGGTATGTTGGTCCAAATATTGTCCCAGTCCAGATAATAACCCTGACCCTCAAGTTCATGGTTCCAAGAACTGATCACTCCCAAAGATTTAACATTTTTAGAGAGCAGGTCATTGTAGATAATGGACACTAATTCAGTAGAGGGTGTTCGAGAGGAAATCCAAGTGTCCAGCGGATGAGAGGGTAAAGGTGAATCCCATGGAACTCCATGGGCACAGATTGCAGAGCTCAACTGGAAAGACATGAACCAAAGAAACCCAGGGAGAGAATAACGTTCTTTAAGCTCTTGGAGTGAAATCAAACCATTTCTGTCATATAGATCTTGGAGAATGTGAATTCCTCCAGAAGCCCAACTGTCATTAAAATAGGGACCAGAATGCTGTAATAAATTGTAGTTATACCAAACAGGAGAGCGGTCGCAAAGCTTTACGTTACATCCCATATGTTTCTGGACAGCAAACCAAATTTTCAAGGAGTTGCCTATGATTGGCCCAAACTTTCCACACACAGATCTAGGTTTCAACCCACAAAATAGTATGTCTGTCATCCTATGTGGTTTTACCATCTCTTTCTCTATCTGACGCCAGGGTATGACAACATTCTCATTGCACCAGATTGTCAATTGCTTTATTTGAAATGACCAGTAGTATAATTTAAAGTCAGGGACTGCCAATCCTCCAGAGTGTTTTGGTCGCTGTAACGTGCATAAGCGAATACGAGCTCTTTTATCATTCCATATGAATTTAGTGGTCAGGGAATGTAGTTCATCAAAGTACTTAGGTGGTGGAGGCATAGGAGGCATAGGGATCACGGAGAACAGGAAATTGAGTTGGCCGAGTACATTCATTTTCAGTATCGCAATTTTGCCTTGCAGTGACATCTTGAGATCAGACCATCTCTGAATGTCCGATTCAATCTCCGTTTTAAGTTTATTGTAATTTGCATGTGATATATCTGAGAAATTGGTTACAATTATGCCTATATATGTAAATGCAGAGTTATGCCATTGAATATGTTGAATGACTGGTAAAATGAGGTGTTTAGCAGGGCATTTAAAGGAATGAGGAGGGATTTATCCCAATTCATTTTATAACCAGAAAATAGACTGAACTGCGTAAAGCGAAATTTTATGTTGTGTACACTGATGGGTGAGATGTGTGGGTCTAATCTAATTGTCTGGGCTAGCGGTTCGAGTGACAGAGCGAAAAGGAGCGGGGACAGTGGGCAGCCTTGCCGAGTTCCACGCTGCAGAGGGAATGTTTTAGACAGAATATTATTTGTTTGTACGACTGCACAAGGGTTGGTGTATAGTGTTTTGATCATTGATATAATTTTTTTTGCCAAATCCGAAATTCTCCAAAACCTGCCACAGATATATCCAGCTCACTCGATCGAAGGCTTTTAGCGCATCCAAGCTGAATATAGCTGCGGGGTGTGTATCCAATTCTGATACATGTAATATATGGAAAAGGCGAGTCTCCCCTTTAAAAAAAAGGTCTGGTCACAATTAATTAATTTACCTATAAATGGCTCCAGTCTTCTGACTAACACTTTGGCAAACAGCTTTAGTTCTGTTGTGATAAGTGATAAGGGCCTGTAACTACCGCATCTCAAAGGTGGTTTATCTTTCTTAAGCAGGACTGATATGAGAGATGTATTTTGGTCACGATGGAAGGAACCAGTGTATAAAGCATAGTTAAGAGAATTTAAGAGCAATGGCCCAACGATATCCCACAGTTCCAAAAACAACTCTGGAGGCAGCCCGTCAAGGCCAGGCGATTTCCCTTTTTGCATCGAGCTCAATGCCTCTTTAAGTTCTAAAAGAGTAAATGGTGTTTCAAGGGACTCTGCATCATTGTCAGTCAGTGATGGTAATTTAAGTTCTGACAGATACAATTTAAGGGCAGCCAAGTCAGGAGCAGGGTCCACTGTATAGAGACGAGAATAAAATGTATTATTTATTTCACCTGGGTCATAGGTCCAGATGATGTTTGGATTGCACTGATAGTGGAAAAGGATTCATTTTGTTTTAATATGGCAGCCAAAAGCTTGCTTGATCTTTCGCTCTGATCATAATATGTGAGTCTCGTACGATGAATTATAAACTCAACTTTAGCCTTGAGCAAATTATTCAGTTCAAATTTTAGGGTCGAGAGAGCCGTTTTAGGTCAGATTCCAAAGTTCGTATCTCATCTTGCATAACCCTGCGCCTCCTGGTCGCCTTCAAATGGGAGGAAAATGACAAGGCCTCTCCCCTTATAAAGCACTTAGGTGTTTCCCAAAGTATTTGGGGTGAGGATGCTGTCTCTGAATTAATTTCTTAAAATACTTTAAGATTATTTCTCAGTTTTTTAAAAAATTCTGCATTCTGGAATAATGTTGTATTGAAACGCCACCTGTGTGTATCTTTACTGTGGGTCGGTAGGAACTTAAAGTTATATGTGATCTGATATTACAATAGGAAGGATATCAGTGGAATCGATACAGTGATTCAGGGAAGCAGAAATGAACATGTAATCAATTCTCGAGTATGTCTTGTGTCTGGCTGAGAAATGACAAGCAATTGTTCTTAACTAAAGGGTTCCTTAAGCGCCATGGATCGATAATATTAAGCTCAGAAATAAAGGTGTTGATCCCACGAGGGGAGTCCTGGCTTGAACTTACATTTACATATTTGTCTAAATTTGTGTCACACACCTCTGTTAAAGTCTAAGAGAGTATTAGAAATTGTGCTTAAGAAATTTGGATCATGGATGTTTGGGCCATATATCGAAGACAAATTTTTGTATTGTTAATTTTAAAACAGACGTAAGTCAGTCTACCAATGTCATCACTGCCCAATTTTTCCACCTTCACCCCTAACTTCCTACTGAATAAAATAGCCACTCCCTTTGTCCTATTTGTCGCAGAAGAGCGAGCAACACACTTACAAAATCTATTCTGAAACCTATGAATATCAGTTGTTTTCAAATGTGTTTCTTGGATCAGGGCAATGGAGCTCTCTTTACGTTTAAGGAACTCTAGGCATTTGGTGCGTTTTACTGGAGAGTTTAGTTCCCATCCATTCCACCACATCACATTAATGGAGTTATTCATATTAAAGTTTGTGCCATTTTATCAACTGGAGTATATGTTATGTAGGTCTACACAAAATGGCGCTCCTCAAATATAAAGCATGCAAATCAGAAAAAAACGTATAACAGTCTCTACATAAATGGCAAGGCTTTGGCAACAAACACAGAACAATTACAACAAAACATTCCATCCGCAAGAGATGATAAATGGTGTCCTAGGATGGAGAAGAAAATAAAATAAAATAAAAAAAGCTTTCTTATTAACTAACTGTGGCTTTCAACAGTGATACACGTCTCCTCTCCGAGTCTGTATGGGTATCAGAAACATTAACCTAATAACCATCCATTTGTACAGCAAAATTGGGCTCTAATCAGGTTATCTCCTCAGAATCAGTCTGCATTCGTCTGAATTGAATACTTAAAATGACTTAATCAGTATTAAGAGGTAGTATGCTTAAGTAATCCGCTATTTGGGTCCCTCCCCATCCGGTATGGTGGGTAAAGAGACGCGGGGGGTGCTGGTGTTATGTCCCTACTGGTTTCCACACTAACTGGTTTCCGTATATTGTGTTTAAATAAAAGCAGCAGTTGTTTCTGCCTCTCTCGCCAGATTCATCACACAATCACAAACATATTACTGGCGATTTTCAGGTCACATCTCATATCTATTGCTGTGAATATGATTGTATAAATGAGCACTACATCACAGCCACATACAAAAAATAAATTTAAGAAAATACAATAATTGCAAGTTTGCGTCGAGCTGGTTTCGAACTGTCGAAAGCAAAAACACATAATCTTCATGTCCGCAGCTCTACACTACGAGCTAGTCGAATGCTGTTGGCTTTTGTTTCCAGTAGGCATTACTTAACTACGTCAGCATCCTGGTAACAGTTTGTTTTGGTTTTATCTGAAACAACTGGTTACTCCCATAGGCTGTATAAAACCGTTACTCTTAGAAAATACACAATCGTATTTATTATGATTCTTTTCTCGCGACTACGGCTATATTGCCACTTCATTACAGCCCCTACAACATTACACATATGACTATAAATACTGTTAAACAGTGACGATATAACTCGGACAAGCTAACACTGAGCCACATGAAAAGCTAAAACAATTTGTTACCCTGGGCTTAGGCAGTGTTTTTGGTGTCCACGAGGGGCGCACTTATTGAACCCAGAGAGAAACATATTGCCTGAGCTCAATGTTCCTTAAATAATTTAAATAACGTTATGCTGTGTTGGAGTTTGATAAGAACCATAGACTGTAAATATTAACAGTCTATGATTAGAACATCGCTTTGGATAGAATCATTCGATAGACACACAAGTTCAAATAACACTGTATTGCTAGCACGTTTTGCAAACACAGAGGTATGTTTTACTATTCAATATAGTCTACACAAAATTAAGTTTTACTGTAAATCATTACGTCCATGCCTTCAGAACTTGTGGGTAGAATATTACCACTTGTATTCGACTTTTCCTGGCTCAGTGGCTCGCTCGGCTTGTATGTATGTTTGCAGTTTTATCTGAGTTAGATTGCCACTATTTAAAAAACTTTTTTTACCATATACCTGTGTAGTGTCCTAGGGGGCTGTAATGTAGGCTACAGTGGTCAATATAGCCGTAGCCACGAGGAAAGAAACGTGAAATACGTTTGGGTATTTTCTAAACTAAACCCAGGTAACCAGTTGTTTCAGATCAACTCAAGACAACATGCTACCTGGGTGCTGACGTAGTTAATTAATACATGACAAAAAAGGAAAGCAGAAAACCCATGAGCTTCGTAGCTTACAGCGTAGTGTGGTGTCTTAAATAGTAATGCTGTGATGCTGTATGAAGAGGAATCCGCCGACACTGTTCTTGATTATAAAAAGGTTTATTACAAACAAAGATTCAGCATCAATTTTACAAACTCCTGAGAGCTTGGAGAACGACCAACGCAAATTCTTCCAAAAATCGTTCTAACTTTTCTTTGTGTGAACAACGTATATATCCTATGCATTGTATCAACATAGGACGTAATTTTGTAAGTATACCATTGGATGGATAACTGACCAATCGATGCCTGTTATCTGGCACAACTCCAAAAAAAGTATCCTCTGTCTTGGGGGGACCCCTACTCATGTTAACAATTTCCAGATGTTCTCAGTAAATGTAGAGTAAAGTTCATAGGACTCCCTTATAACAAACCTTTAAGCAAAGTTTATAGAAAGTTATAGAATGGTCATATACTACAGTAGAGCTGCTGTTAACAGGTGATATATGTTTTTGCCCTTGTGAGATCGAAACTACCTCGACACAATCTTGCAATCATTATATTTTCTTAAATTTCTTTTTTGTATGTGGCTGTGATGTAGTGCTCACTTATACCATATTCACCGCAGTAGATCTGGGAAGAGATTTCAAAATCGCCAGTAATGTGTTTGTTATTGTGTGACGAATCTGTCGAGAGAGGCAGCAACAGCTGCTGCTGTTAGGTAAACACAATATAGGAAACCAGTTAGTGTGGAAATCAGTAGGGACATAACACCGGCTTCACTGGATGCTGAGCGAGGGCTCCGGTCAAGCATGGCCATAAATGTCTCCGCATCCGCCACACTTTCGAAAAAGTTCAGAGAGCTGTTGTGTCTAACCTTCAGGGTTGCTGGATATCTCAGGAACGGCCACAGACCTCTGTTGATAAGCTGTTTTTTCACCGCATTGAAGGCTTTCCTCCTCTGCGCGGTATAGTTGCTGTAGTCGGGGAAAAAAACAGCAACCTGGATGTCGATGTCCGCCCCTTGCTGGATCTCTGGTGTGTAGGCGCGGACAAAAGGGCTCTGGCTCCGTTGAGAAGTTTCTCCCTGTCCTGGTAATAAAGTAGCCAGAAGATGAGTGTCCGCGGACGGCTGGTCCTGTCCTGGGTGGTGAATATACGATGAGCATGTTGAATTTCAATCTTCTCCCTGAGGGGAGGGGATCCACACAGGCAAGTTATCTTGCAAAAATCGGATGGAATTTTCACCCTCTGCTGACACTGGCAGGCCGACAAGTCGGAGATTAGACCTCCGTGATCTGTCCTCCATCTCAGCGAATTTCTGGCGGAGGTTAAGTAGCTCCTTCTGGAGGTCACCCACATTGTGTTTCACTGCTCTGATGTTAGCCAATGTAGCATCTAGCCTCCCCTGCAGCTTTCTACCGACCTCGGCTTGCCGTGCGATATCCTCGCTGAGTTTGTACACTGCCGAATCTGGTCTTTTTTAAAGTTTTTTTTACTAGCAGTTATATCCATTATGATACCATTGTATTCACCGAAGCTCCAGCAGGAATAACGTTGATGTTATTTGCTTTCAAATAGCGCTAAAAGCTAATATTTGCAGACAGATTAACAGCGCTCCAGTTGTTATCGCTGGTCTGAAGTCAGTGCATCAGAGAACCGTGCTGACTCTGATCTGTCTGTTGTGTCAATGCTAATAAGGTTAATGACATACATATCATGCTTCGAAACTACTAACCTAATACTGTCGTAATGTTAATATACAAGTGGTTTGCATTTAACCCGTCATGCTCACTGGTGTAGCCTGATGAAGAGACGGAAAAGTAGAAACCAAATTATGCACAAAAAAAGACATTATTATTATTATTATTATTATTATTAACATTATTACATGTGGACATGACTGATATAAGGTTTGAACCAGAATGAAGAAGTGACCACACCTGTATTTAACATGATGAAAGACCACAACATTATCTCCTATTAGCTTAAATGAGTCATCTGATATGAGACATGTTCAGAAAGATAAGAGACTGATTCATCCACTTCTCTAATCTTTTTGTCTTCATGTGATTGGAGAGACCTGACACCTGAGCTGTGGCTGTCTGTGATGGAAACTGGGATATCTATACTGGAATTATTAAAGTGTAAGGACACTTTTAGAAAAGTCCGTAGAAATACGGGCTGTGTTAATACTGTGTTAACATGAAGGAATTCTCGGTTATCATTTTTCACAGGTGTTTTTCTGTATTTTGAATTTAGAAATGTCCATTAAAGGTACAGAGGATGTACCGTAAATGTACAGAATTTTCCGGTTTTTAGATTAACAGAAATGTCCGTAAACTTAACGGAAAAGGTACAGGTAATTTTCTGCCAGGACGTTAACCGTTTTTCTACGGATTGTTTTCTTACAGTGTGTAACATGTTGACATATTAACTTTTTGACATAAGCGATACTGCCTATTATGTACATGCACATGATTTGCTGATTTATTTCCCAAATTAAAATGTAATATAGGAGACAGATCTTTACTTATTGGTGTACTTAATAGAGTATAATATGAATGTAATATGTCGTGATCACACAGAGATACAGACTGGGAATACTGTCTGGCGTATGTTTAATCAGAAGATGATGACTTGCCATTTCATCACGAATAAATGCAGGTGTATGTTCACTTCTTTAACTTGACCTGAGGAAGACCAATGCCAGTATCCACAGCCAATAAAACAACAATATATGATTTCACCTGACAAATAAATGTACCTGAGAGCCTGCTACACACTCAAAGACAGAATGTCGGCGGATTGTCGGATTGTTATGAGATAATCTAAAAAGTACAACTGAGCCCCCTTTAGACCCCTTGTGGCGCCGGTGTTGCACCGAAAGCTGTGACCCATCAGGATCTGTGACCGCAGAGGGCGCTGCTGCACATCGTCTGCCCGTGCGTGGTAGACAACGGAGGGCGAAGAAGAGCGTCTACGTAAACAGCGTAAACATTAATACATTATATCGACGGGTGCAAGCTGTATGATTATTCGTGGGTTGTTATTGCTTCCTAAGGAGAAAGAGTAAACCGCTGGTGACCATAATAACCACCTCAGTAGTAACATATGTTTATCAGAAAGTAAATAAAATATATTAAAGTACATTTTCTCTGAAATGTTTCTATTTCTTTTTGACTGTATGTACGAGTTACATTTGTAATAACCTACCTAAAAATAATCATATTCTACTGTAAAGAAAAGAGAACTAAATAGTTAATGGACCAGCACATTGGTAAGTTGTCAGAATGTGTGGCCTCACTGTAACTGCTTAATGAATGAGTCAAACTTCAAAATATTGTTTGGGCTAGTTATGCCATCTCTTCACACTAATATGGACACATATTTTCTTATTTTGAGTCATCACAGAGTGAGTATCTCAGAGGTCACCATATATGACAATGATCAGCCGTCAGAATGTGTGGCCTCACTGTAACTGCTTAATGAATGAGTCAAACTTCAAAATATTGTTTGGGCTAGTTATGCCATCTCTTCACACTAATATGGACACATATTTTCTTATTTTGAGTCATCACAGAGTGAGTATCTCAGAGGTCACCATATATGACAATGATCAGCCGTCAGAATGTGTGGCCTCACTGTAACTGCTTAATGAATGAGTCAAACTTCAAAATATTGTTTGGGCTAGTTATGCCATCTCTTCACACTAATATGGACACATATTTTCTTATTTTGAGTCATCACAGAGTGAGTATCTCAGAGGTCACCATATATGACAATGATCAGCCGTCAGAATGTGTGGCCTCACTGTAACTGCTTAATGAATGAGTCAAACTTCAAAATATTGTTTGGGCTAGTTATGCCATCTCTTCACACTAATATGGACACATATTTTCTTATTTTGAGTCATCACAGAGTCAGTACCACTACTACTGAGAGTGTAACAGCTTTCATCACTCCTGTGAACAGGTGGTTTTCAGCAGGGCAGGTCACATATTTTGATAGGCCTACTTATGTTACCCCACTGTGAATCTGCAGAAACTGACTCATACACACATAAAACCATTTCAAGACAGAACTACATGTAATTTACACACTTGTACATGCAACACAACTGAATGCTTTTCTGCCGGGGCTTCCATGGTGTTTAACACATGTCATATGGAACCACCGGTCACATGTGTCACATTGGACCTGTAACAACAAAGGTGAAGACAACATAGCAACCATTTGAGAGTAAATACTTGAAATACATAGTAAAATAGACGCTATAATTGAAGTATCATAATGGCATCCTTTACCCATTTGGTTATCTCTCCATCTTCAGAGAAACAGTTGTGTTCTCCACAATGGTGGCACAGCTCACGAAGGTCATCTGGTCATCAGTGCCAACAATAAGACTTGTCAACAATTGTGTCAATACAATACAAATACAATAACACTTGTCAATATTTGTAGGAATACATGCATCATGATTATAGACCAGAATATAAGCTACATTACCAGACTTCCTCAAAAGTGCCCTGGCCACCTCCTTCCTGTAGCCAGCCACTGCTGCTCTTCTATTGGAGAATATCAGTGGCTCATCGTTCAGTATCTTCTCAGCATACTAATGTGACAAAAACTTAATTAGCTGTTTGGTCAACTGGACATACGTTCAACACTTTTGCATTGTTTGGAACCACACAGCCTACACAGAAACAACAAACTTACTTTCAGGACGAAGGCTCCGCAGGAGTTGCCATCCCCCTGCAGGGTGTGTGGAACAGTGCCGGCTGTCCACCTCGACACATTGCACCCTTTCTTCCGGATGAATGCCCTGTTGGTACACCAACACCATGACATATGAGAATACATTCTCAAATATTTGTTTTTAAGGGAAAGTTTTTTACCATGGTTTTTATGACTTACCTTGTAGACTGCAAACATTGTTGGACCTTGTGTTCATCGTTGCCCAGGGGGTCCACCACAATACTGCGTCTTTCCTTGGGAAAGATCACCTAAAGAATCAGACAGTCACATGCTTACATTGTCTTCAACATATTTTGTCTGAATAAAACAACTGAAAAATATGTTTGGGTTTGCCCTGCAATTCTGAGGTGGCCCCCATTGGACCATTGTGTATTTCTCTGTGTGTGTGCATGCACAAGACCAAGTACTTGCACTTACAGTTAATATCCAGTGGCCTGGCTCATGGACAGCACCCATAATTAGGTCGTGTTGGGTGGGATCACACTACAAAAGACCAGGAGCATTTACAGAATCACTTACATGACATCATCAAAGTTGGACTCTTTTTACAGAACTAACCTCAACTCTGCCTACCTTCAATCTTGACCCCTTTCCTTCCCAGATCCTAGTCATTTCAAATGAATCGATGAATAGGGCCTTCCCCCCCACCTTGTTTTTCTCTGCTACCATCTTGGACATCAGTGCGTTGATCACCTGAAGTGTAAGTACAGGGTTGGGAAATAATTGTAAGTCATGTGATGTATGAATTATGTAAGTATAAATTAATTACTTTATTTCAATATGACTATACAAGTACATTTCAGATTTCCCTTAAAGTGCAACCAGTAACACAGCTTACCTCACTCTCCAACTCTTGCCCCGGGGCAGTTCTTGCGATGTCCCAATAAAACAATTTATATGGGCCCATGCGGGACAGCAGGACATGGGATTTATTCCCTCCCCAGGCATCTGTTATGCCTTTTGATGACATGACATTTGGATATCAATTACTTGTAAGTACATGGCATTTATTTCTATTTCAATATGCTGATATGTTTAAGGAGTTTCACAAAATTCAATAGGCTAACATGATTACAGTTTTATTTTGTCCACCTACACTGCTCATGGAACCCAGGGTTTGAGGTTTGGTTGCACTGGGGGGAGGCGTCATCCTTCTCATCCTTCTCATCCTTCTCATCCTTCTCATCCTTCTCATCCTCCTCATCCTTCTCATCCTCCTCATCCTTCTCATCCTCCTCATCCTTCTCATCCTTCTCATCCTCCTCATCCTTATCATCCTCCTCATCCTCCTCATCCTTATCATCCTTCTCATCCTCCTCATCCTCCTCATCCTTATCATCCTTCTCATCCTCCTCATCCTTCTCATCCTCCTCATCCTCCTCCTCATCCTTATCATCCTCCTCATCCTCCTCCTCATCCTCCTCATCCTCCTCATCCGTGGGGGCTGGGGAGGTGACAAGGTTTGAGGAGCCAACAGGGGGTGGGGTTGGGGGGATAAGAGGGGTCAAGGTGCTAAAAGGGGGTAGGGTTGGGGAGGCGTCATCCGCATCATTATCCTCTCCCTCATCCACATCCTCATCCGTGGGGGCTGGGGAGGTGACAGGGTTCGAGGAGCCAACAGGGGGTGGGGAGGTAACAGGGGTCGAGGTGCTAACAGGGGGTGGTGCCCTTTTTAGCCTTTGTGGCACTCTTGGGACCTCCTCCACGTACATTTTCAAGTGGTCGATGCTGACCTTGGGGAAAGTGCGGCCATTGGTGTCGATCAGGTCCACACTTTTCCCGTCGACCTTGGCCACTGTAAAAGGTCCCAAGTACTCGGGGTCGAGTTTCCCCCCTTTCCTCTGCTGGCTCCTCACATTTCTTCGCCATACCAGGGCCCCAACTGGTAACACAAGACCCTTCTGTCTTGTCCTTCCCCTGATTCTGTCCTGCTTCTTGTTAGTGTTCTCTTCCACAATCCTCATGATCTCTTCGTGGCGCTGGATGTCAATGGCCACCTCTTCAGCCAGGAAATCGTTCTCCATGGAGTGCTGCATCTGTGGAGACATGTAAGTAAAGATGTAATCTATATGTCACAGCTGTTAAATGTATATATTATGTTTCAGTGGACATTTGACCAAGTCTGTAAATGTTATTTCACCTGAAAACGCTCAGGGACCTGAGACGGATAACGTGCCTCCCTTCCAAACATCAGGTGGAAGGGGGAAAACTGCGTTGTCAGCTGTTTCTTGGTCCGCAAGCCAAACATAACAGGATCCAAATATTTATCCCAGTTATTGGGCTTGTCTTTGACAAGTTTCCCAAGAGCACTGAAAAAGTGATAGTGTAATTGTTACTGTTACACTGCTATGTTAACGATGTTGAACAGAACTATAGAACAAAACTGAAAATCAATTATCTGTGTGTGTGTGTGTGTGTGTTTGTGACAGGTTGGGGAGCCCAAAGTCTAATGCCAGTGCTTCCTCTTCCCCTCAAGCCACCCCCCCCACTTTGATGCCAAGGCGTCATGACATAAGTAGCTATCGCATCATATTTTACTTTTATATGGTAATAATATTTTACTTCTGAATGGTGTCATTAAATTTTTCCACCAGTCCGTTCGTCTGCGGGTGGTAGGGGGCGCACAGGCTCCTCTTGATCCCCAGCTTGTTGCATACCTCTGTGTTGATCTACAGAAGACATGCAAGCATCCATGTAACTCTTGCCACAGCAAACCATTGTACATTTACATTTACATCAGAAAACACTTTACTTACATTATTGACAAACTCCCTGCCATTGTCTGTCAGTATTCTTTTGGGAACCTCAAACTGATACACAAACTTAAGGAGGCAGTTTGTGACCTCCACGGCATTTTTTTGATTCATGGGGTATGCCTGCGCCCATCTGGTTCTGTAATCAATCATCACGCAGATGTATTGATTGCCATTGTCCGTTTTTGACAACTTCCCGATTAGGTCCATCCCCACCAATTCAAATGGAGCCTTTGTCTGTTAATAGATAATAATAGATAATGTTCACATAATAAACAAAATAGTTTTCAGCTATTATAACTACTCTGTTTTAAATGAAATTCTGGAGTTGATACCGTTATTTGGGTGAACTCTGGTTGGAGTTTGATAGATTTCCTCTTTGATTGGCACTCTGTGCACTGTGACACCTGCAAACATTTATTTAGGGAATACAGATGTTAATGTATTAAGCCAATTTATTCAGTTAATGACAATGACAATGTCCTCAATTTATTCAGTTAACAATGTCCTCAAACTGGACCATCCATCTATGTCTTCTTTACAGTGCAGGAGCCTACCCATTTTTCTATGTCTGCTGACATGCCAGGCCAGTAGAAACGCTGCGATATGGCATCTCTTGTTTTCAACTGGCCTGGATGCCCACTGATGTCTCCACAGTGAAATTCACGAAAGATTTGATCTGCCTCCTCTGCTGTGCTCACAACTTTGCTGGCAGTTTCCAACAGTGTGCCCTTCCTCCTGATGTAATAAAGCTGGTTTTCTGTGGAATATCATATGTAATTGGTCATACTCATAGATGCTTAAAGCAGGTGGAACATAATAATTGGGGCGAGGAAGTTGGAGCAACAACTTGTCTACTGTCCTGCAACAAGTGGCATGGAATAATAGCACAAGATAGTTGTAAAAACATGCTGATGGTATGTGTAGTGTATTTAACACAGGAAACCATAGAACATGTTATTGAAGAATGTACTAGATATAGTAATGAGAGGCGGCAGTTAATCCATCAGTCATAAGATGACGAGATACCTTTGATATTAAATGATATTTTGCAAAGGAATTCTGGAGAGCAATGTTTTTTAGAAGAACTAGATTAATAAAGAGAATTTAAGGGAGTAAGTCAGTGTAACTGACCGCTATTTAAATAGTTAATATTTTCAAAAACGGTGACATACTTAATCATTTATGCTTATGTATGCAACTTTTGTGAAAATTGTGCATCTGTACATGCATGCACAGAAGATATAGGCTAGGCCTATTCATTAAGCCTGACATCCTGGTGGTTTTGGATGCGTGATCAAGTTCATATAGGCTACTGCATGGAAAAAGAACGGTTTCCAGCATGAACCTGGAGTTAATGATTTTACAATTTCTAAATTTGAGCACGTAAAATAATGCTGCAGTTATATTTAGAACTACATGTACGTGATATGCACTTATTTCACCGAGGTTTACTTGTAAACACAATTATCTCACGGTAACTGTTAGGCCATAGCCTAGCCTACTAATTAACGATAGGCTACTTACCCATCACGGAGAAATTGGACGCTTTTCTTTTTAATGAAAAACGTTGGTGCTTGTCAGCTCCCTCTGGGAACTGCCCATGAAGCAAGAAAACCTTCAGCTGCTCAATTTCAGTTGCATCCATTTTTTATTTTATTTTTATTAGTCGATGGATACCTGTGGATGGATGCTACACAATTCTGTATTCTCTATTCGTATCGCTGTCAAATGTCGTCAGACCATGTGACCACACCTGAACATTCCAAATGCTTTTCCCCTGGCAAAATCACGATAGACCTGGGGTAACGTAATTTGACAGTAGGCCTATCAAAATATGTGACCTGCCCTGCTGAAAACCACCTGTTCACAGGAGTGATGAAAGCTGTTACACTCTCAGTAGTAGTGGTACTGACTCTGTGATGACTCAAAATAAAAAAATATGTGTCCATATTAGTGTGAAGAGATGGCATGACTACCCCAAACAATATTTTGAAGTTTGACTCATTCATTAAGCAGTTACAGTGAGGCCACACATTCTGACGGCTGATCATTGTCATATATGGTGACCTCTGAGATACTCACTCTGTGATGACTCAAAATAAGAAAATATGTGTCCATATTAGTGTGAAGAGATGGCATAACTAGCCCAAACAATATTTGAAGTTTGACTCATTCATTAAGCAGTTACAGTGAGGCCACACATTCTGACGGCTGATCATTGTCATATATGGTGACCTCTGAGATACTCACTCTGTGATGACTCAAAATAAGAAAATATGTGTCCATATTAGTGTGAAGAGATGGCATGACTAGCCCAAACAATATTTTGAAGTTTGACTCATTCATTAAGCAGTTACAGTGAGGCCACACATTCTGACGGCTGATCATTGTCATATATGGTGACCTCTGAGATACTCACTCTGTGATGACTCAAAATAAGAAAATATGTGTCCATATTAGTGTGAAGAGATGGCATAACTAGCCCAAACAATATTTTGAAGTTTGACTCATTCATTAAGCAGTTACAGTGAGGCCACACATTCTGACGGCTGATCATTGTCATATATGGTGACCTCTGAGATACTCACTCTGTGATGACTCAAAATAAGAAAATATGTGTCCATATTAGTGTGAAGAGATGGCATAACTAGCCCAAACAATATTTTGAAGTTTGACTCATTCATTAAGCAGTTACAGTGAGGCCACACATTCTGACAACTTACCAATGTGCTGGTCCATTAACTATTTAGTTCTCTTTTCTTTACAGTAGAATATGATTATTTTTAGGTAGGTTATTACAAATGTAACTCGTACATACAGTCAAAAAGAAATAGAAACATTTCAGAGAAAATGTACTTTAATATATTTTATTTACTTTCTGATAAACATATGTTACTACTGAGGTGGTTATTATGGTCACCAGCGGTTTACTCTTTCTCCTTAGGAAGCAATAACAACCCACGAATAATCATACAGCTTGCACCCGTCGATATAATGTATTAATGTTTACGCTGTTTACGTAGACGCTCTTCTTCGCCCTCCGTTGTCTACCACGCACGGGCAGACGATGTGCAGCAGCGCCCTCTGCGGTCACAGATCCTGATGGGTCACAGCTTTCGGTGCAACACCGGGCCCATCTCTGGCACTCAGCCCCAGGCCCATTAGTCCATACTGGAGAGACAAATACATAGTTTCATTTATAAAAGGCTTAGTCATTCTTAAAACAGCTAGTCGCTGTAACCGGAGCAAATAGTGCAATTGTTAGGAACTATTTTTAGTGGTGGATTACAGTTTTTCACAATCGCTATGACACGTTTTTCAATACTTTTAACAACTTTCCTAAACTCTTAACACAGTTAGCACATCTGTCTGTGAAGGCTATACAATTAACACATTTCTTGTTGCTTTGACACAAAATGCATACAGTTAACACAAATTTAAAATGCTTGAACTGTTAAGTGTTAGTTTCGGCCCAGAACGCAGAGGTAACACACAGATACAGTCGAGCAGTTAAATAAGGTTTAATGAAGTTACGGGTACTCAGAGACACACAAACGAAGGGTTCAAAGCCGGGAAGCTCCTGACTGGTCCCAGGCGGAGGCGAGCCAACGTGGAGGGGTCCAGCAGTTTCGGGACACGAGAGAAGACAGGCTGAGGCGAGAATCACTGGTGGGTTCCTGAAGTGAAGACGGAAAGCTGCCGGGTGAGATTAGGCGCACGCTGACGCCGTGGAGATTTGCAGCAGGGCTGAGCGAAGACTAGGAGGGAGACACAGGGTAAGTTACAGCAGGAATCACAAAAGGCAAACTAGAATACTACGAGCTAGGACCAAGTTACCACAGGGGTTGAAGTTAACGAACTGGCGCCAACAGGAAGATCAGCCCGGGTTAAGTATTGCTGGTGATTGTGGATGATGAGCTGCAGCTGCGGAGATCGGCTGAGCAGAGTTGAAGCAGCCGCGCCCCTTGACCTAGATCTCGGATCACGCCTCCAGCACTCCACACAGAAACAAACACAGACAAGACACAAACACAAACAGACACACCGGGAAAAAACACCCCAGACAGGACAGGGAGAGAGCTGCCCGTAACATGAACTTCTTTTACACACAAGCTCCACCAAGACCAAAACAATGGATTATTATTGACAAATTTACAAATGCTTTCACACTGTATGTCAGAACAGATAACATTATGTTCTAAACCTAACTTATAGGCTAAAGTCAAAGTGAACAGCTGATCGTATTGTAAATTTAAACACAAATATATCCCCTGCATTTTATACATGCATTTATTGAGAAACAGCTGATTGAAGTTATACAAATAGATCAGTCACAGCTGATTCCCTTCTAGGAAACACACTCAGGTGTTGAGGTTCTTTCAATCCCATGATCATATGGTAGTACAGTAAAAGAGGACCTATTTGAACAATATACTGTAGATGAACACAGAAAATAAGAAAAATGCCTTCACGAGGGAGAGGAAGAGGAGTACCAGGACAATTCTGTCTCTGTCTCCTTTTTTTCATACTCTGAGATGGGTCATTTATTTTTTGTATTGTATCTCTGCAGCAAAAGAAACAAAATGGTGGCCGGGTTGGCTCAGTGGGTAGAGGAGGCGCACATATACTTGGAGGTTTATGCCTCGACGCAGAGGTCCAGGGTTCAAATCCGACTTGTGACAATTTCCTGCATGTCTTCCCCCTCTCTCTCTCTCCCCTTTCTCAACTAGCTGTCCTGTCAAATAAAGGTGGAAAAGCCTTATCTTGAAAAAAAATATGCATGCATTTACTAAACAAAACAAAAATGTAGAGAGGCTACAAGAGAAACTTCAGTGCAAAACACAATCTATGATCAATACAATCACTATTGTCTATTGTATAAGGGCAGACCTGACACATAAAATAATGCAGTTTCTGTAATTCCATCTGATGTTAGTGTTTTGTATGACATTGTGCAGTGATTGACTAAATGTTCCTGTTGGAAGAGAACATGTGTTAATGTTTTGGAAGAATTATTTGATTTTGAGACATGTTTGCATTGTTTTGGTGGACATAGTGTATTGTGTTAGTATATTATTGAATTTTGAAAATCAGTGTTGGAGTTGGTCAGAAGAACAGGGGAGACACTTTGTTTCTCTCACTATGACTCTAGAGTCGCTACTCACTCCCAAACTAATCGCCGTCACTCTCTTACTCGTTCTACCACACACACACACACACACACACACACACACACACACACGCCGGCCCTGCTATTCTCTTAAAGAGATTGACGCACACACCAACGCACAAATATAAACTTCAGGCCACTTACGTAGGCTACGGAAAAAGCTCTGCGTGGAGCCTCTGCAGAACCATAAATCACACTTTAGTGAGGAGAAAAAAATAACTGGATTTTGATCATCAGTGGCCTTTACTGACGGGTGTGGGACGCCTCACTCTGTCTTTGTTCTCTCGCTACTGTGACCCACTTCTCCTGCTGAAACAGATGTTCCCTCGACTCCATCATTTACTCACCTCCCTCTTAATTACCGCAGTTAATTAGCAGACACACACAGTCAGACACATACTACGTCTCCTTATAGGAACGCACAGGGACTTTATAGTATTTCCATCTCATGATAGGGACAGTGATATTACTTGAATACATAAAACATAGCTTGATGCAGCTAAGAGGCAGGTTCAGCAGATTATAGAGCTGTAATTGTGGATGGATGGATGGATGGATAGATGGAGGAAGTGTGATGTTTTCAAGGAGGAGAGCAATTAGAGGTATAAAGTCCTCTTATTCCCTGCTGGGCCTGACTTTCTGCATGCGTCACACACAAAAAAGCAAGTTCAACAAAGAGTCTCAGAGGAGAACGGGAGAATATATAATACAACAGTGTAACGTGCGCCTATGATTTTGCATTACAGTGGGGCTCCCACTCATTTCTCTCCATCTCTCTCTTTGTGTTGATGTAGTTTGTTTTCACTCATCTCCACACACACACACACACACACACACACACACACACACACACACACACACACACACACACACACATATAGATAGACTTTGATCCATTAGTCAACACCATATCCCAGGGTTCCATCTGTCCCTGTTTTGCTCTCATCCTCCATGCTGTCCCCCAAAGTTGTCAGCTTGTATTTAATGAGGGAGTGCTAGTTGAATTATTCAGCTGTCTTTTGTTGCTTTTTTATAAAGTAAACGGATGTCAGAGAGGCTTTTCTCTTTACACCACAGCACACATTGTGCTCTATTCTCTGCTGCGTCGCTGCATGATATAAGAGTATTTATAAGGATTTAGTTATTCTGTATGTAAATATGTTCGTTACATGATGGAATAAAGAGGACTATATTTCAATAGAAGGTTTTTTGGTAGTGTAACACACCCTGTGGCAGCCATATTGGAAGTCCTCGGTTCAGTATAGAGGATGTGGAGAAAGTGATTGCACTCTAAATATACACAGCTTAACTCATTTGGTTTTCAGGAACTGTCCATTGCACTGCTTATAGAGATGGTAAATTTTGCCTTTACATAATATATATATACAGTACTGTGCAAACGTTTTAGGCAGGTATGAAAAAATGCTGTAAACTAAGAATGCTTTCAAAAATGGAAGTGTTACAGTATTTCACAATTGCTAAGACACATTTCTTGAAACCTTCACCCATGTTCTCAAAACTTTAAACACAAAACCCAGTTTTTAAAGTACATTCACAAAACCCCTGACTCTTCTGGCAAAATCAAACATTGCTTTCAAAACATAAACACAGCCAGTCAATATATAAACACTCATCAGCATTCATTAGACACTACATAAAAAAATTGAGAACACAGCGTCCAGGGCATGTAGTTACAGAGAAAAAATGTTTATTGCATATACAAAATAATTTTGCCATAAATAAAAGTAAATAATTCACAACTCAGTACAGCAAATATATTGCATACTGCAAGTACTGCAAGTAATACAGTATTGAATTTCTGTATTTTCAGCATGAAAATAAAGTAAGCCCAAAGAACAAAGACAACTCTAAATGAAAAGCGTATTACACACGTTGCACGTTGGCCAATTATGTTCCAGCCTCTCCTTCTCCTCTTCGCCAGATTGAACCCTGCTTCATCTACAAAAATATATTCATGGGGCCTTTCCATGGAATCCATTTCAAACACCCTCTATATATGAAAGAGATAAATAAATAGTTTAGTAAGTGTTACAGAAAGACATACTTCTGCAAAAGTGTATGTATATGCACTCCTGATTTACATACACTACAATATAGTGCAGTTACAGTAACAGTATAGGACAATAACTGTAGGCTAGAAACTTGTACTGTAAGCATCGGTGCTGAAAGTGTACACTTCCTTGCAAATACTGATATCGTAGATCTTTGACCCTTTCTGAATTGCACTCAAAGGGTACTCTGTACACTTGCTTCATGCGTACCCTGTTGCGATGGAGGACACGGGCAATGGTAGAAAGGCTGACACTGTTGATTCCTTCAAAGTTTACATTGTCTTCTACAACTCTTTGCTGTATTTCCATGGTCGGATGGCATTGTTTTGACGGACCATATCAACAATGAGAGCCTCTTGCTGTTGGGATAACAAAGGAGTCCTTCCACCCTCATTTGGTAGTCAAGACTTTTGCAATTCTACAAAAGGGAAAATACTCTTACAAATGTATACATACAGAAACAGTAGTAATGGACATCACATTCATATGTAAAATGTATTGTAAATCTTTTTTTCTTTTTTCCCCAGTCCCCTTTCTATTGACAAACTGATGTACTATATCAAATGTATACAGTAAACTTTCAGTCGCACAAATTAGAAAAACATTACATTTACCTGTTCTCTTCTCTGAATGTCCTGATTATGGTGGCAACAGAGAATCTGGTCAAATTGGGTTGTACTCTTTGTCCTGCTTCCCTCATTGTCATTCCATGAACAAGAACATGGTCTATCACAGTTGCCCGAATTTGATCTGAAATTACTATTCTTGGTCTTGCTCTTCGTTGTCCTTGTACTCTTCCTCCTCGTTCACCACCTCTTACACGAACTCTTCCTCCTCTTCCTCCTCTGCCTCTCACATTGTTTCCATCCATTGTGGTATCAACATTCAACATACCTGGGCCACCTGTGTACTCTGAACTGGCTTATATTCTAGACAACTGATTTGATCACATCATTAGAAACAAGTGTGAACAATTTTGAGTTGTTGTGTGTAAACGATGACAGCTGTGTTGTAGTTGTGTTTAACTTTAACTTTTACTCCTTACATTTTAACATGAATATCGGTACTTTCTACTCCTTACATTTTACAAAATTGGCTCGTTACTTTAGTTTTGTACATGAGGTCGTCATGTCGGAGAATAGCACGGACACGCACCTCACATAACGACACACGGAGCAAAAAGAAAAAGAGACTAGCTGTCCGGAGGATAATCAGTTGAGATCGTGTGTGTGCATCCTTAAGAACTGTAAGTCGTATAACTTACGTTGTCAGTTCATTTAAGCCTGTTGTTGTATTGGTCTATAGTTCTTGCAAATTTAAAGTAAGTTAGCTAGTGATTTTGTTGTTTCTGTTCACCTGTTACCTAGGTTGCGTTGCTTGATCTTAATAAAGCATCAAAAGAGAGAAGTTGTCTCCGTCCGTGTTTTAACAGACACACCTGGGGCGAAGTTGGAAACCAGAATCAGCTTTAAATACAGTCCAAATTTAGTCCTCACTAACAAGTTTCAAATAATTTCACTGGAGTTACCGTATTTCCGCGTCATCAATACCACATTCAATCTAATTGGATGGGAATATACTGTACGTTGCACTTGACACACCACTACAAGACGACTCGACAGATTCGGCGGCATTCTGCATTCATTCGGCAAATCATTGCGGCTTGATGGTGGTAACGTTAGCACATAGTAGTATGGATGGCGACATGATTGAAAATGAAGAAATTGGCAGACAAGCAGCAAGACATCCTTGGCCTTATCTGAGAGAGATGTTTGAGATAGTAGGCATCAAGAATGACTCCTGGCCAATGTGCTGCGCAACTCTTAAAGTATGGGGAACTTCTTAATTTACTTCTTTATTTTCTTTCCAGAAGCCATATTTGAGCACACACACATACATGTAGATTCCTTTAAATGTTAAGGGGGAGATTAAAAAAGAGAAACTGGATCTGTGAATTCTCACAGAATCACAACTGAATTCATATCTTGCTATTTAGTCAGAATCGTATTAACCTGGAGTCCCAGTCTCTGTCACAATAATCATATATGTGATGTTTTAGGCATATTGGCAGACATCCATTTAAAATGTAGACAATGGCATATAAAGAGCCTTTTTTCTATGTCCACTGAAGTTTCTCAGCTTGACCTCTAGTAACATTTGTGGTCCAGGTAGCTTTGCGTAAAAAATGGTTGTCATTCGCAAGGCTACTTTTACTTTTATACTTTAAGTAAATTTCCAAGCCTATACTTTGTTACTTTTACTTGAGTAAATAAGTTAAATCAGTACTTCTACTTTTACCAGAGTATTTTTTAACACAAGTATCTGTACTTCTACTTGAGTACGGGAAGTGAGTACTTTTGCCATCTCTGGTCTTAACTACCTGACCTTGTTTACGGTTTTGCCTACAAAGTGACTGATTCGACAAGTGGGTTTAGGCCACTGAGCATTGGGTTCAGAGAATGGGGTTTAGTGTTTTAGCAATTGTGAAATACTGTACCATTTTCATCAATTAACAAAATGCAGTGAATGGACAGAAGAGAAATCTAAATCAAATCAATATGTGGTGTGACCACCCTTTGCCTTCAAGACAGCATCAATTCTTATAGTTGCACTTGCACAAAGTTTTTGAAGGAACTCGGCTGGTAGGTTATTCCAAACATCTTGGAGAACTAACCACAGATCTTCTATGGATGTAGGCTTCCTCAAATCCTTCTGTCTCTTCATGTTATCCCAGACAGACTCGATGATGCTGAGATCTGGGCTCTGTGGGGCCCGTGCCATCACTTCCAGGACTTCTTGTTCTTCTTTACACTGAATATAGTCCCTTGGCTGTATATTTGGGGTCGTTGTCCTGCTGCAGAATACATTTGGGGCCAATCATACGCCTCCCTGATGGTATTGCATGATGGATAAGTATCTGCCTGTATTTCTCACCATTGAGGACACCATTAATCCTGACCAAATCTCCAACTCAATTTGCAGAAATGCAGCCCCAAACTTGCAAGGAACCTCCACTATGCTTCACTGTTGCCTGCGGACACTCATTATTGTACCGCTCTACAGCCCTTCGGCCAAATATTTCAAATTTTCTGAGACTCATCAGTCCAGAGCACTTGCTGCCATTTTTCTGCACCCCAGTTCCTATGTTTTCGTGCCATTGCTTGGCCTTGTTTCTATGTCGGAGGTATGGCTTTTTGGCTGCAACTCTTCCATGAAGACCACTTCTGGCCCGACTTCTCCGGACAGTAGATGGGTGTACCTGGGTCCCACCGGTTTCGGCCAGTTCTGAGCTGATGGCACTGCTGGACATTTTCCAATTTTGAAGGGAAATAAGCTTGATGTGTTTTTCATCTGCTGCGCCATATAGGGGGGGAAGTTAGGACAATTCCAAGGGCCCATGACTGACAGGGGCCCCAAAAAGTATGTAAAAACTAATATAAAATTATTAAGCCATCATCATTCAGTATATATATTTCAAATATAATAATAAAATTGATGATCTCTTTGTTTTTACTTGTTTTTGGCAGTAAAAGTTAAATATCCCCATTGACCAAAAAGTAAACATCCATATTGACCGACCACCCCCCTGTAGCTGCATGAAATGGTTTGGTCCTGCCTTAGCGCACTCAGTGACGGTGTTTAGTTGCAGTCAGTAGATGCACCAGAACTACTGTCAAGTCTCTTCTGATTTTTGTGCAGATTCCCCACTTGAAAAGGATTTGATGCATCCACCCCGGAATAAAAAACTGGATTTCACTCAATGACCAAACACTTCCTTTCCTTTTTTCCTTCTTTTATTTTGGCACACTTCAGTAGTACAATTTGAGTTATTGCTTCAGCCAAAGAAGGCATTTTGGATTTTTTGTAGGTCCTTAAGCTGCTTAACAGTTTTGTCTTTTCTACCAGTAGCAGTAGCAGGTGAAAAACCTTTAACACAAAGAAACGAATATACACATTTTTATCATATTTTTAACCATTTTTATAGTACTTTTTACCCATATATAAAAGTAGTAATTAAACAAATTAAACCAACACCATACATAACATCAAAAGCATTTTAAATTAGCTCATATTAGCCCTTTATCTCACCATGTTTGCTACAAACCCCGAAGCAGTATGCACTTTTAACAGTTACCAAACACTACCTCCCCATTGTTTAGTTAACAAATATTTACAACAGTTGAAACACATTTGAAATCATTATGGTAAGCAGACAAGTCTCTCAGGCATTAAAGGGTCAAGTGACGCTAGAGTCTCTGTATCGCTGCCGACCGTGTGGCTACAGCTAAGCTAACGTCTATAACAGCAGAAGCGGTTTTCAGCAGTCTCCGTTCATTTAGAGCAGGACAGTCTCTCCTTTCAAACTCTCGCCGTTTGCCGCTCATCAACTTCATGGATGTATTAAGAGAACTGGATACAGTGTTCGGCGGGAACGCGCACTAGCAACAATTTGTTTGTGTTGTCTTAGCAACCAGTAGCAACATGCTCGTTCATGAGCTTCTCTCTTGTGTCTCTTACAAGTGGCGAACTCATGAACTTGCCGTTTTTTAACCCAGTTTTTCACCAAGAAAGGTGGGTAGCCTATAGTCTGTGAGTGGTATTAACCTGTTGTTAATGTCCATAGTGAAATAAGCTAGCTAACTACAGACTAGTGTTAGCCTACATTTAATCACCATTTAATCAGTGCATGGAAACGTTTAGCAAGATATTCATATTAAATCACTGTCCCTGCCCCTTTTAGCAGTCTTAACAACAGATGAGTCAGCAGCACCCCAGTCTCCCCCTAACTGTGCCCCTCCGTGTCCGACTGATGAAGGTGATCAACATTGTGTTCAATGAAATGCCAGTTAGCATAGTCTGTGGCGATTTCTCTGTCTTTCATTAATAATTATAACAATAATTATTAATAATAATAATAATAACAATAATAATTTTGTTAATAGAATTTTCCATTTTGTCAAATTTGACAATAAAAATACATTGAGACTGTAAAAGATGGCCTTCAGCACATTTTTGAGGTTGCATTTAATCTTGCATCAAATAGTGAACTGCATACTAGACTTGCATGCATGTACAAATCACCAGCAGTAAATATTGTGCTAGTACTAGTATTGAACTACAAGAAGCAAGACAGTTACAAGCCTTTAATTAGAGTTATGTAAAGCGTTAGCCAAAGCCATAATCTGTATTGCCTGGGTAATGTACTTTTAGTTAATCTAATGGTACTTACTAGTAATTCCACAATTCCTCATAAAAGTCCTCAGAAAAACACTTCTGTCACTGGAGAATGGCACAAAATCCCTTATGTCATCCCAGCTCCTTAAAGGCCTCATTCCCACACCACACACACACCCTAGCCAACATATTTCTGTGTCATTTAGTTTGTTTATTTTATTGTAAGAACTAACAACACCCAATGATCCACATTTTTCTTTTACAAGACCCCTACCTGAATTTCTGCACCATATCAACCGCACATTGCACGCAAGAGTCTTTGCTGATGTATTTCACAGCTCCCGGCCCACATCACTGTCTTTAAGAGCAGGCTGGTTTTCAAAAAGTGGAGATACTGATATCATAATAATAATAATAATAATAATAATACATTTAATTTATAATGCACTTTTCATCAAAGATCTCAAAGTGCTACAGGTTAGAAACACAAAAGACAAGCAGTTTAAAATACAACAAAGAAAAGAAACAAAAAAGAAAAAATTCTAAAATTCTAAAGGGGACCAAAAGCTTTGCTAAAAAGAAATGTCTTAAGGCCTTTTTTAAAGCAGTCAGTGGATTGAGGTGCCTTCAAGGTGTCAGGGAGGGCATTCCACAGACGTGGGGCAGCAGCACAGAAGGCCCTATCTCCCATTGTCCTGAGTCTGGTTCTGGGTAAGTGGAGGAGGTTTGAGTGGAGCGGAGGGAGCGTGTTGTGTTTTGTGGGTTGATAAGTTCTTTGAGGTAGGGGGGGCATGTCCATGGATGCATTGATGTGTGAGAAGGGAAACCTTGTACTCAATCCTGGTGGAGACGGGAAGCCAGTGGAGTGGGTGGAGAATGGGGGTAATGTGCTCATGTTTCCGCACTCTCATCAGGATCCTAGCTGCAGGGTTTTTGATGTACTGCAGCCTCTGCAGACTCTTTCTAGGAATCCCAATGAGAAGTGCGTTACAGTAGTCCAGTCTGGAGGAGACAAAGGCATGAACCAGCTTTTCAGCATCTGAGAGGGAGAGAATGGGGCGGAGTTTTGAGATGTTACGGAGGTGGTAGAAAGAGGTCTTACATAGGTGATTTATATGGGCTTCAAAAGTGAGTTGGGAGTCCATTTTTATACCAAGATTTGTGACTGTTGATGAGAGGGGGATGTTGGAGCCAGAAAAGGTGATGCTGGTTATGAGTGATGATTTGGTCTGGTGAGGAGTGCCAACCAGGATGGCTTCAGTTTTGGAGCTGTTGAGTTGAAGTAAGTTGTGCTCCATCCATACCTTTATCTCCTCCAGACAGGTGGTGAGTTTTGATGGGGATGACTGTGAGGGTGGGGTTTCAGCTGTGGCATTTACATAGAGCTGTGTGTCATCGGCGTAGCAGTGGAATGAAATTTTGTGACAGTTGATGATTTGGCCAAGGGGGGTGAGGTAGAGGATGAAGAGGATGGGGCCAAGGACTGACCCCTGGGGGACACCGCAGGTAACTGTGTGTGGATTTGATTTGGAGTGGCCCAGGGAGATGTATTCTGTCCGGTTTGTGAGGTATGATTTGAACCAACTGAGGGCAGTGTCATTGAGTCCAGTGGTGAGGTGGAATGGTATCAAATGCAGCAGAAAGGTCCAGGAGGATGAGGAGGGAGGGAGAGCCAGCATCGGATGATATGAGGAGGTCATTTGTGACTCTGACAAGGGCAGTCTCTGTGCTGTGGGCAGAGCGGAAACCTGACTGGAATTTTTCAAAGAGGTTATTTTGTTTGAGGTGGTCCTGAAGGTGGGTGGCAACTGCTTTCTCAAGTACTTTTGATATGAAAGGGAGATTGGAGATAGGCCTATAGTTGGATAGGACTTCCGGAACAAGAGTGGGTTTTTTGAGCAGTGGTCTGATAATGGCATTTTTTAAGACAGGACAATAATACGTTTTGTATAAATGGTCTGTATTTGTATTGTGATTTGTCTTAAATGTAATAATATTTTTACTGACAAAAATTGCCAATAAGAAATTAACGGTATCGGTAAAAGGGCAGAAAGGGCAGAGCGAAAATGTGCAGTTTTTGATGTGAAGAAATCCATGAATTTATTGCACTGCTCTTCTGTGGCAGTAAGTGGGGAGGGGGGGGGGGGGGGTTGTGGTTTGAGAAGGTGGTTTACAGTGGAGAAAAGCTGCTTGGAATTTCCTGGGCTGTTTCTGATGGCATCGGAGTAAAACTGTGACCTTGCCTCTTTGAGGGACTGTGCATATTTTTGTTGTTGCTCCCGGTAAATTTGATTGTGGACAGTGAGGCCAGAGGCTCTGAAGCGCCGCTCAAGGACCCGCCCTCATATGAAACTTAATGACATATGGAGTCAATTAGCCATCCTAGCTTTTTAGGACGGGGGCTAAATAACTCTCCAAAGTTAGGCTAAATTTGTGTGAGGGATAAACTGGCATGGCCCTTTACAGACATGCCCACTTAATGGCAATCTTATGCAGTAAACGTGTAATTTTCACCTATTCTAAAATGATGAATTTGAGTATTCCTGCATACTGGGGTCCCTAAAGAGTCCCCCCGCCACCCCCAAAAAAAGTAATAATAATAAGACCAATAATCCCGGAATGCTGTGTGGAATAGCCAGACCTTCCTCCGCAGCGCTGTGGAGGAAGGTCTGGCAATGCGAGACTAGGTCAGTAAGTACAGCATCACAGAGCTGCTGGCGGGGCTGTATACTTAGTCTTGTTTTACGCTTCTTCTTCTTCTTGAGAATATATGGCACAGCATCTAAAACACCAAATTAACAGTTTATGTGTGTTTCGCAGCTTTTGTGCTATTGCTACTGCGTTTATAAGAGGGTGAAGCTAATGGACTGCAGAAAGTGGAATTGACAATTATTAGAAGAAGAGTGCAGGACTGTTTAGTATAGACAGACATGTCAACCACAATCAGTTCACTAATCACGCTGTGATCTCAGCTCAACTGCAGTACAACAAAAACGACATCAACAACCCCTGCTGGAGCTTTCAAAAGGTTTTACTTGGGAACTTGTTGACATATCTCAATTTACTGCAGCCAATGGTTCAGAAATTTGAAAGTGTATTGTGATCCATTATATTATCAGAGTAATACCTCTTTCCAGACGTGTGTTCACCCCTAATGATCATGTTATGTGAGGTACAGTTATACAGAAGAAGCTGGACTGGTGCCAAGGCAAATTGGATTACGTCTCCCAATGTTCCCTCAAGTGTTTTATTATCCCTGAGCTAAAGGCATAATGTGATTACTTGGCGATGCCCTTTGTTCAGCGCACTATTATCCTGATGCTGTGTCCATGAGTTCATTAACGGCACATTATGACTTGTTATTCACAAGCACGCTGCAGAGGCCGCTGAGCTCGTACACTATGAGTCATTCATGTTGCGCTCAGGCTGGATGGACTCTTACTGTACGTGGGTTGCAAGTAAAGTTTCACTTTTAAATGAGTGCACTGTAATTGAATAATGGACTGTACGTGTCATATATTATATAAGCAGTATGAGTGGGTTCAAGTGATGACAGTCATGAATTCTTCCCTCATTTTACATTTAAAAGCAAAAGGAAAACTTTCTAACACAGTGCCAATTTGTAAAATAAGGATGACTAGCGTACATGTGAATAATATGACAATTAGTTTGACAAAATAATCTTATTTTAAGGTTCACTTGCTAGATTTTTTCTGCAGAGCTTTCAACTGCATCTTCTGGTCTTCATCAGTGGTTGCGGTTTGCTCAGTTGTCATGGAGATTACCTATGCTTCATTTCCATTGCATGGTTGGCTCAACTTAACTCACTTTTGGTACCAGTACTTCTCTCTGTTTCGTTTTGCACTGCGGATAGCATCACATCCGTGTAGGCGGGATCCTAAGCTGATTGCCATAGCGACGTGAAACTGCAACGACATGATCTTCAACATGACACTCCCTGGATCCTTTCATCTGTCTGCTTTGTCAATTTTCATGTTAACTTTACGGTGTAGTTTTGTGGGCTGCCATTGCGTCCAGGGCTTTAAATTTACACCCGCCAACGTGCCAAATGCCGATAAAAATGAACTTTGGATGGTATAACATTGTAAAGTTACTAGCCAATTTGGCCTGTGATGAATGAAGCGTCTGTTTTTCAACTACATGTCAGGGTTTTGGTATTTTGTTCTGTTTTATTGTGTAGTCTTGTTTCTCTGTTTTGCTTGGTTTCCTGTTTTATTTTGTAGTCTGTCTTGTCTCCCTTGTCTTGTCTAGCTTTCTTCCTGTCTTTGTTTGTTTCCCGCCTTTTTGGATTTGTTCCACCTGTTGTGTCACCTGCCTCTCGTTCCCTCATTACCTTGTGTATTTAGCCTCTCTGTTTTCCCTTGTCGGATCGTCTCGTCTTCTTTGCTGTGCGTTCTGTTTTGTTTCTGCATTCCCTGTCGTGGATTTCCCTGATGTATTGGATTATTGCTCCAGTAAGTTTTTGCTCATCTTTAAAATAAAACTCTTTAAACTGCATTTGGGTCCTACCTTGCCTGCCTTCGCACCAGCCGTGACACTACAAGCTGCAGAAATGATCCAACAAGTCAGTGTTTACAGATTGGTCTGTTTTCAGGTAAGAGATTTGGGTGGTTTTGTGTGTGTGTTTGGCTTGGAAACTAACAGAACTGCGCGAAACAAACCAAAGTAGCTGAAATGAAATGATAAAGTTAGGATTAACAAAAAAAAAATTTTGAGAGTAAAGTAAATGTTTATATTTTAATGTATATCTGCCAGCCATCAACCCAAACAGATATTTTTAAATAAAACATGGATGCTTAAATGTATTCAGCAGCACTCATTTGTTTTATTTTCCTGGAGTAAAAAATTGGCTAGTGGAAAATCTGATTGGCTGCTAACTTTAAAAGATCTACTAGCCATGTTGGCTGGTGATCAAAAAAGTTAACTTAAAGCTATGATTGTTTCCCTAGCTGATATGCAGATGATTATTCACGCTTTTATTTCCTCCATTCTTGACTACTGCAATTTCCTTCTCACCTGCCTTAGCAAGACTTCAGCCAAGCTTCTGACCAAGTCCTCCAAAAGGTCAATTTTGTAAAATGTAACACCAATTTGGATTTCTTCACAATGGTTTCCTATCAAATTGAGAATCCAGTTCAAGATTCTTGTGATCACGTTGGGAGTAGGACTGGGCCATATGGCCAAAATCTTCTATCCCGATATAGGTAACCGAGTGAGCTTCTGTAACGTGTAGTGGGGGGCCATTCTACAGATGAGGGGCACAGTGGGCAATGCTTTATAGCAGAGATGTTCAACAGGGGGTATCTAACATATTACGTAATAGCAAAGATAAATTGGCCTATTTGTGCAAAACAAAATTACACATTGAAGATAAGCTTACCATAGGTAAGGTAGCCGCTATGGTAGCCCTACAGTTAGGCTTAAAACCAACACTAGAGAACTTTTCCTGCTTTGGTCCCCCTACAGGTTGGAAGCGGAATTGTCCATTACATTACACAAGTTTGCCAGATTGGGTAGTGCGAGCTGTAGTTCGAATGAGACAACCTGTAGGGCACACGTGTCAAACTCAAGGCCCGCGGGCAAAATTCGGCCCCTCGCAGATTTTGATCCGGCCCTCATATCAGTTTTGGTTCACAATACATTTTGGCTCGCCTAGTTGTGCTACAAACCAAAAAGACGGGAAACTGTTTTCAAACTGCAAATACGCAACACTCAGAGCACAAGTTGACAGATTTGCTGACTTTGAGACTCAGAAATTCCCCCAGAAGCAGAGTTTTCATATTTAGGCTGTGAAACAGGTTGTTGTAAGTCGGCTGTGTGGTAGCTGCTTCTAAAAATGTAATTTTATTTGATGGGCTAAACTCTACGATGAAGTTTCTTGCTGACTTTGTTAGGGCTTTACTATATGATCAATGCAAAAATACAGTCAAAGATATTTGACTTTTTCTCTGAAATAAAAGCATGTCAATTTACTGTACATGTCTGGCCCTGGATATGATTCTCATTTTCCAGTGTGACCTTTAGTGAAGTTGAGTTTGACACTACTGCTGTAGGGAGACTGAAGCGTGAAAAGTTATCTAGTGTTGCTTTAAAGATTCACTGTGCCTTCCACATGACTGTTTAACGTTTAAACCATTTTTTTTCATCCATTTGGCCCAGTTTAATATGCAACTCAGTTGTTTACAATATATGCAGTAGGGGGTCCCTACTCGGTCTCTTTTTGAGCTAAGGGGTCCCTGGCCTAAAAAACGTTGAAGACCCCTGGTCTATAACCAACTGATTTTTGGTTTACTAGAGGAATGACCAGAGACCAGCATCAAGGGAGCGGAGAGAGCATGCCGGTGTATATGGTGTAATAAGTTCAGATAAATAAGGTGGTGTGAGTCCATGCAGGGCCTTATATGTTAAAAGAAGCTTAAAATCAGCTCTAGCTTGCACTGGGAACCAGTGACGAGAGGCTAGAACGGGTGTTATGTGATCATATTTTCATAGTTTTTTTTCAGGATTCTGGCTGCAGTTTTGAATCATTCTTTTCATGTTTTCAGCTTGATGTCTGCATTTCATATCTGTGGCTCCTGTCTTTTATTTGCACTTTCATCTTTTATTGTGCCTTTGTAACTCTTGAAGGTGCTATATAAATAAACTTACTTAGAACGTCCCGTAGATGTCTCAGCTCCTCTCCCTATGACCCAGAATGCATATACTTGATTTCAACATTGCATACACATAGACAAGCGTCTGCAGCTCACACACTCGCCTGCTTACTTTGTGTGCGCTTTTCAGATTAAAAAGTGTACACTATAGGGCCATATTGGGACTGAACGTCTTCGTTGTCTGAGTTCATGAAATCCTGCGAAAGAAGCTTGTTTCCACAATCAGTTGCTAACCAAAGCTGACAAAGATTTGTACATTGACTGGTAAAATATACACCTTCAGAATCAGCTCCCTCTTTCACACAAAACTTGAATACAAACAATCCCTGACACAGATCAGGTAAGAACCGACAAGCACGACTCTTGAAGTCAGTTTATTTCTAAATTACAGAAGATCAGATGGCAAAATAACTGGCAGGGCATCAGAGTTACGAAACAGGCCGAGGTTCAGACAGGCAGGATCAGGAATCGGGTATAGAATGCTGGAGAGCTTAGTGTAATGTAAAAGACAATCTGGCACCAGGTAAAGGAATATGCCAGTATATATGGTGCTAGATTTAATCAGAGGGAATGGGTAGCAGGTGGGTAATTGGGTGATGCGAGGGCGGACGAGCTGAAGCTCCTAGGAGAAATTATTTAAAAAAACCATGATGGACTCTTTTAGAAGAGGTCATTATCTTAGCTCGATTTTCTGCGTGGGAAAGTCACCGGCGACACTATTTTAATAGCTAAATACAGTCCATTTTCTTAACATTGCCAAACTGAGAAATACAGAGAGTTGTGTGGAGCTGATAGTCTTAATTAGCTCTGTAGCAACTCATTTGGCAATGGCTTGAATGTAACGGACATCCATTAATTAAAAAAAGTTACACAATAAAGCTTTAAGCAACATCAGTTGCTGATGACGTGCTGCACAGTGGTCTTTTTCAACCTGGACCCTATTTTCCCATGTTTTTGTGTCTAAGTGACTGATGGGAACAACAATCTTTAAAATTGGTCCAGTATTAAGCGGACAGTTGCAGTTGGCTACAATGTAACATTGTTGGTCAATTGCGCACCTTCTATTTGTGTCCGCTAAAAGTGCTGTGTTGCAACTGACAGGCTCAGATTAATATTCTAAGTGTCTGACAACATTATGGAAAGGATCCCTACAGAGAGACCTTTTTTTTTTTTTTTTTTAACAAAACATCCCCGAAATCACCATTGCCAAACCCACCAGACTCTACTCAGCCCGTCTTGTTTCATCTTTCCACTGTTCCACCAATCACCACTCTGGTTTGGTTGGAATAAACCCTGAATTCACCCATTTCCATGTGGAAGTATGCTGGCTCTATACACGCTAAAAGTACTGATTATTTAAATGGAGTCTGGTGGGTTTGGTGATGGTGATTTTTGGAGCGGTTTCTAGTTAAATAAAATATTTTACTCTTAAACCAAAAGGTCTATCTCCTTAGGGATCCTTTGCATAATGTTGTCAGACACTTAGAATAATAATCTGAGCCTGTCAGCGGCAAAAACAGCACTTTTAGCGAACGGAAATAGACGATGCACATTTGTCCTGTAGGGTTATATTGCAACCCAGTTCATGGCTGCCGGTTACAGCGGTCTCGCTCAATACTGGACCAATTATGAGTCACTTAGACACCAGTGCATGTAAAAATAGGGTCCAGGTTGAAAAAATTAATAAATTACCCTTTAAGGGATTGGAAGATCCTCCATGGTCGGGACAGGAAAGCTCTCCGTGTTATAAAAACTGCACAACTCATCTGTGGAGCAGCCTTCCCATCACTACACGACATGTACATCACCAGGGTCCCACAACATCATTAAAGACAACATAACATACACCCACAACACCGTCTCTTCACACCCCTTCCCTCAGGAAGGCCCTACAGGAGTGTGAAAGCACGGATAACAAGACTCACAGACTCCTGAACACTGCAATATCCCCCCACACACGTGGTGCGTGCGTGATCACGTAAGGCTTGTTGTCATTACTTAAATTTCTTCATGGGGTGACAGAAACTATACACTATAGCTTTAACACGCAATTGCATCAAGACTATTTCAATTTTTCTTATATTTAGCCTATACAATCACAATTGTTGCACCCCTAACAATAGTCTGCCGTCTGGTTTGGATGTTCATATACAGTAATATAAATATACTGTTAACTGACACTTTTGTGTTCTGTCGGTGGATACACACCACTACAGACTCCCTCAGGAGAGCTGTGGATTTCTCCCCCCAGCTAGGTGAGATAGGATATGATCTAATGGAGGGCCATGTGAAGACAAGACTCCCCCTTCCTTTTAACGCCTGAATAAAGATATACCCGCTGTGATAAAGGCTGATGAAAGCGGCAATTCTCACCAGACGTGCTGTCAACGAAGGAGACAAGCTGACAATTATCAGGCCTATCTGCAGTGTAATCACTGAGCTCTACGTTGTTCTTTTTCTTCTTTTGATTTATGCCCGAGCAGACTTCCAATGCTGTTTCTTATGATACATGCTGATATGTTGTTAATGATAAAAATGTTTGTCACCGGCTGCACTTCTCTTCACAGACATTGCTTGAACCACCGAGGTCAAGCTTACCTACCGAGTATCTCAGGTCAACCTTCTTCACTTCACCAGAGTGCAGATGTTTTTTTTTCACTAGGTAATTCGTGCAAGTTTAAGTGCAAACAAGCCCTTGAACTGTGCAAGTAATAACCCCTTCCTCACAAATTATAAGTGCAAAATGCTTCAGATGTCAATTTAATCCATGCACGCTGGCGCTTCTGCACTCTGAAGTCATTTTATATAATAGGAGCATTTGATTATCTCATCTAAAATTGGAAAACTCTGAGTCTGATGTACACGGTGTGGCAACAATAATGGCTGCCACTCAATGGATAAACTGTGCAGAGCCTTTATGCCACTTTTGAAATTGCCAGAATAATGTGTTGAACTGCTGTTGCTGAGTGTAATTCTGATGGAATGGCTATGGCGGCAAATACATATGTAAATAGTGGCATTTATATGTGTTGCTGCAGCAGGCAGACAGAGGCTCTGTGTTTGGCATTGTATATGGTTAGTTAACAGCATTACTTTCGGATATGGTCACACTTGGTGCTCTGTAATCAGAATTAAATACATACATTTTTCATCATATTTGTTAAAGCATGCAAAAAATTAAACTCTAGTTTTCACTCACTCTCAATCAATTTACACACAGTGTCTAGAACAATGTACAAAGAGATTAATACAGAAGTACAGCTTCAACAAAGATAAACCAACATAACTATGTACAAATAGGAAAGAAAATAAACAGGGTTACAAACAGTAAACAATGCAAACAAACAAACACAAAACACACATCTATGAGTGTAAAGAATGCCAAAATAAATATGGAATAATTAGCAATAACATGAAGGTCCATTCTTTACCTTGAAACTTGCAACTTCTTGCAACGAGCTGGTCTGCAGCGTTCTGAAACCTGCCCGTTCACACCAATGAGACGAGACGAGACGGTGTATCATCTCCATAACAACGCCTCTTTGTACTTCCGTCTAACTTGTGGCTTTTAGGGTTTTTGTAGCTGGATATATGCTGCTACTCTATCTCTCTTGACCATATAACATTACCGTGCTTTCGGGCGCTCGTTGATGCTCCATCTAAAACTGCCATTTCGACTAGCTAGCTGTTTGTAACATAAAAATAAAATGGATTATGGATCATTTTATTTCTATAGTTTATAGCTGACTTTACCAGCTGACTTGTGTATTGGCTGTTGAAACAGGTGACATCCCTTACGTTCTAAAACCAGCCTCTGGAGACTCGACCAGCTGAGTCGAGTTGAGATGGGCCGGTTCTCCCTTGCCTCACAGTGGTTTGGTCCAATGCTTGTATCAAACTTCCCTTTTTCCCGAGCCATATTAAACAACCGTGCCTCTGCAAAATAACCGCAGGAAGGAACTTGTTGTGTTGGAACATGTGTACATTGAAAAGTTGTTTTAGTCGTGCAACAGAAAACTCAGATTGGACAGATAATCTAGCTAGCTGTCTGGATTTACCCTGCAGAGATCTGAGGAGCAGTTAACCATAGTTCTCATAAATCCACCGGAGTTTAGAACGCCAACACAAAGAAAGAGGAAGGTGATGGACATCCGGCCGAAAATGAGGGACATCTGGCGGAACCTCTGGCAGCACCGGCACAATCCCGTAAATTAAAGTTTGTTGATATAGACGAGTCCAGGAGCTGACTGTGTAATGAGATGCTGTGTTAGTAAATCAGGTGATCAATGAATGCAGATTGTTCAAACTCAATGAAAACAGCAATGGCATTTCCATAGTAAATTACATTACATTACATGTCATTTAGCTGATGCTTTTATCCAAAGCGACTTCCAATTAAGTGCTTTCAACCTTGAAAGTACAAACTCCGGACAACAAGAAGTGCAAGTACATTAGCTTCAAATAAGCCAAACTACAAAGAGCCATATGAAAGTGCAGCTGTACATTTTTTATTTATCCAAGGTGCAGTCGGAAGAGATGTTTTTAGCCTGCGGCGGAAGATGTGTAGTGATTAGTTTTCCCTCGCTGTGAGGGGGCAGAAAGCAGGTTGGCTGATGCCGAGTGGAGTGGACAGGCTGGTAAATCTGCTCCTCTGTGATTTCTGTGCAGAACAGGTCATCAGCTGCTAGTAATTTTTTGATGATTGAGTCAATGTTGGTCTCCTGCTTCAGGTCCTGAGAGACTCGAGATCCCAGAATCTGGATCTTTTGTTGTTTTGTTTTTATATGACGCATAAATGGTCTAATTCTTACTCTGCTTTCTGTCAGGTGATGAATGTGAATCTATCTGAGGGAGACAAGGTGGTGTTTGAAGATGTGGGCCACATGGAGAACACCATGCTGGCCAATGAGTCCATCCTGATGAGGGGATTGGTTGTACGCAGCCACAGCAATCAGATCTCCATCCGCTTCCACAGCCGGAGGTCTCAGGGTGGATCAGTCCTGCTCAGATACCAAGGTAAGAGTGTCTCACAGAACAAATCCCACCTGCATGCTGTCGAAATAGACACAAGTATGAAACTAGAAGTTTGAGAAGACAACCAACCTGACATTTAAATGATTTAATGTTTTTTTGCTGCTTGACATTTTTGTGACTTTAAAGGTCCCAGGTCTCATGGCATGAAAATTTCACTTTTTTTTAACATTAATGTGACTTCCCCTAGCCTGCCTATGGTCCCCCAGTGGCTAGAAATGGCGATAGATGTAAACCAAGCTCTGGGTATCCTGCTCTGCCTTTGAGAAAATGAAAGCTCAGATGGGCCAATCTGGAATCTGCCTCTTATGAGGTCATAAGGAGGAAGGTTACCTCCCCTTTTTCTGTTTTGCCCACCCAGAGAATTTGGCCCGCCCATGAGAAAGAGAGAGACATAATCCAATCCAATCCACTTTATTTACATAGCACAATTTAAACAAACAACAAGGTTACCAAAGTGCTTTACAAAGATAATAAATGTAACTAGAAAATGCATTTCCTGCGGAAAATGCGTGGGAATGCTGAATAGCTGAATTGCTAAAGCTAAACTGGTTGAATAGCTTAAATCATTAAGAAGAAGTTGAAGTAGTGAGAATAGTTGAAAAAGTGGAAATCGTTTTAATACGTATGAATTTCATTAAAAAGTTAAAAGCTTATGCTAAACTGAACTGTTGGCTTCAAAAGTTGAATAATGACAAAACACGTAGAACATTGTGAGGTCTGAGTTCATTTTCTAACCGATAATCACTCACAAATGCAGAAATATGAAACAAATAGTACGAAAAATCTTAAAGCTCAAATGCACTACACGCTAAAAAATCAGGAAAATTGTTAGAGTTGGAAGCTAAACTGCATTAACCAAGTGAAGAGCTAAAATACATTTTAGAAAAGCTGGAAGCTAAACTGTAATACTGTCAAAAGTGGACGTTTCAATGAATTGACTAAGAAGACTTATTATCAGCCATATCCGTTGCATAGAACAAACAAGCAGAAAGAGAGAGAGAGAGGAAAAAGAGAGGAAAGATAAAACGAGAGGAAAAAAGAGAAAAGGAATCAACTTTCAATAGCATATATGTCAGTGGTAACACACCTTTGGAGCAAGTATGGGTTAAGTGTTTACTTCAGGGACACATTGATTGATGTACCTCAGTGTGTGTATATATGTGTGGCTGTGTGTGTGTGTATATGTGTGTGTGTGCACGTGTGTGTGTGCACGTGTGTGTGTGTGTGTGTCTGTGTGTGTCTGTGGGCGTGTGTCTGTGTGTGTGTCTGTGTGCGTGTGTCTGTGTGTGTGTTTGCTTGTGTGTCTGCGTATGTGTTTTGGTGTGTGTGTGTGTGTGCACGTGTGTGTGTGCACGTGTGTGTGTGCACGTGTGTGTGTGTCTGTGTGTGTCTGTGGGCGTGTGTCTGTGTGTGTGTCTGTGTGCGTGTGTCTGTGTGTGTGTTTGTTTGTGTGTCTGCGTATGTGTTTTGGTGTGTGTGTGTGTGTGTCTGTGTGTGTGTGTGTGTGTCTGTGTGTGTTTGTGTGTGTGTGTGTGTCTGCGTTTGTGTGTGCGTGTGTGTGTGTCTGTGTGCGTGTGTGTGTCTGTGTGTGTGTTTGTTTGTGTGTGTGTGTCTGTGTTTTTGTGTGTGTGTGTGTGTGTGTTTTTGTGTGTGTGTGTCTGTGTGTGTGTGTGTGTCTGCGTATGTGTGTTGGTGTGTATCTGTGTGTGTGTGTGTATGTGTCTGTGTGCGTGTGTCTGTGTGTGTGTGTTTGTGTCTGTGTGTGTGTGTGTGTCTGTGTGTGTGTGTGTGTGTGTGTGTGTGTCTGTGTGTGTGTGTGTTTGTGTGTGTGTCTCTGTGTGTGTGTCTGCGTATGTGTGTGTGTTTTTGTGTTTTTTTTTGTGTGCGTGTTTGTGTGTGTGTGTGTCTGTCTGTTTGTCTGTTTGTCTGTTTGTGTGTTTGTGTGTGTGTGTGTGTGTGTGTGTGTGTGTGTGTCTGTGTGTGTTTTTTTGTGAGTGTGTGTGTGTGTGTGCTTGTGTGTGTGTGTGCTTGTGTGTGTGTGTGTGTGTGTGTTTGTGCGTGTGTGTGTGTGTGTCTGTTTGTGTGTCTGTGTGTGTGTCTGAATAGATAGACAGAAAGAGAGAAAGAGAGAGACAGACAGAGAAACAAACAGACAGACAGACAGACGGACAGAGACAGACAGAAGTGGAACACTAAAGATATAGACTAATGTTCATATTACTGCCTGTAGTATTCAAGTCAACTGTCTGTGAAAGGGTTGTCATGGTAACGTATGACCAGTGAAAACACCCTTTGAAGTCTGTGATGAGATCTCTTTGATCTTTAATCAGGTTAACGACCGTGTCACCTGCTGAAACTGTCAGCTGGCCACACTGGAGCTGTTCAAAGACACAGAGCAAGCTCTCAAATAAAGCCTCAGACTGCTAAAACGATAAGTTCTATCGGTGAAATGATGTAATCGTGAGCACCACAAGACCTTTGTGAACGTATTCATGTAAAATTTATGTTGATAAACTTAAAAATGTGGGCATATCAGCGATTTAAAAAAGTGGTTCGCTCTGCGTTTCGCTGGGAAATGTGGAAGACTTTTAATATGGCAGTGGATGGAGGAAAATGTGGAACTGTCGTCATTTGGAAGCTCATCGAGCCAACAGTATAAGGCATATTGCAAAAGTGAGCACACTGTCTGAAACTAGACAAAAATACCTAGGTTTTGATGTATAAATTGTGTATGACAAGTAGATATTGTGGGCGTGAGAGCAATTTATAGAGAGGGGACAAAGATTTTATTCCTAAGCTTCTGCACTCTAACGATGACATCATCCACTCTAGGACACGCAATACACACTCCATAGAAACGCAGAAAAATCCTGAAATGATCACTAAACTTAAACAGCTTTTTCACAAAAACTATAAAAGATATCAAACTGAAAAGCAATAGTTTAATACCTGAATATTTTGTGAACATTTTAAAGTTTGTTTGGCGTCTGTAGGTGAAAGTATGAAGGAGCTGAAAATTTTGGGAGCGGAAGAAGATTTGAAGGATTTGAAGCATGCTCTCATTCACTTCAATGTTAAAAAAACGTC